>NC_134578.1:24702500-24875000 GCF_050947875.1 Dermacentor variabilis | reverse complement strand
CGGCGTTTCTTCGTCTAGCGCTCCCAGTGCTTGGCACATGAACGCTATCGCATTCCGTCGCCTCGGTCCGAACGCGACCGTAGCGGTGGGGGTGTCGCACTCGCGACCTCGGGCTCGCTAGCACAACGCCCACTAGGCCTCAGTTGCCGGTGGAAGTATCTTCTACACACGCCGCATTCGATAAATATAGAAATGAATAAATAAAAAAAAAGAGAGAACCGTTTTTTTTCTCTCATCTTTTTGTCCTCAAAGTGACACGCTGGACATACAACGAAGCTCCAACGCATTGCGCACGATTCGTTCGAAGAACCAACGTACAATGGCCACCTGCGCAGGAGAGCCATTGTTGACCGAAGCGGAACTAGGAGCCGCGAAGCAAATGAGATTAAATGAAAAAAAAAAGAAAAGACACGGGGAGAGGGGTGGAATCCGCCATTTGAACACAGATAGGGGAGTCTCGCAATATAATTCAGCGCCAGAAAAACGCACTCAATGTTGGCAATAGAGATTACCGCGCGTTTGTCTTTGCAACGCGGGTGGGTGGGGGGGGGGGCTGCATGTGATCGCCCGTCTATGTTTGCAGTGCGAGGAAACGATGACGTTCCGTGTAAGCAACCCAGCTTGCGCAGAGCTGCATATCTGAGAGCCGGGAACGTATCTGTCCTGACACGCAGGAAGAAAAAAAAAAGAAAAGAAAGAAAAGGGGACGAAGCAGTCGGCTGCTAAATGTGTCAGTAGAAAATGAACGAGTATACGCGGCCCGACTCTGAGTTTCACTTTGTGTGAAACAACGGCGACGCGTATTATTTGCCGTTCGTGCAAAGCTGCTAAGCGCTTCCGAGTACGCGACGTGGAAGACCAGTGACAGAAGAAGCACTGCTATGGGGATGCGAGGGTAACCCTCCCCCACAATCATTACTGCCAGCTCCCTCTGACGAGGGTTGAAACAGCTGCTGACAAGAGCAGACAAGAAAACACAACTGGCACTCGTCTCCTGGATCCAAGACGTCGCCCCCATCTGGGAGCAACACTAGGCCTACCTGCCCCAACTTCCAACCCTGCAGTGGCAAATAAAGTTGTTTCTCTTTCTCCCTCTCTCTCTCTCTCTCTCTCGGAGAGGCTCGCGAACTTGATCATTTCTAATAGCGTTGGGAGAGTAAACTGGCCAGCGGTGTCGATCGGCTGGTGATGGCTGGAATATTGGTCGAAAAACAAGAATAACAGAGAAAGCTGGGGAGACGGTGAGAACGGAACCGTCATACGCATAGGTAACATAGATACAGGCGGAACGCTACAATGCAGTTTAGTAGCGCGCAGGCATAACATTAACTTCAGGGGTTTCAAATGCCAAAACCACTATATAGTTATGAGGCGCACGCTGTAGTGAAGGGACTCCGGAGGCACCTCCCCTCCCCCGCGCACAACAGCATACCGGGGCCCCGGAAAAGCTGCAGCCAGACAGGTGAAGAAAACGGAGTAGTCGCTAAATGTGCCAGCAGGTGATGAACGAGCAGGCGGACGCGATATTTCAATTCTCTTTACGAGATCGAGGACACGTCGAGCCATTCACACCGGAAACTGCTTTGTCAGTTCTGCGTACGACGTTGCAGACAAATGGGGGAGATTTGCTTTCTGCGAGCATGCGTTAAGTTCGCAACAACTTACTGCTCAACATTACCACCGATCCGAGATGATGCAAAGGGGGCGAGAGAGAGAGAGAGAGAGAGAGAGCTTGGCCACAACTCACTAAAGTAGGGCGAAATACGTGACGTCGCCATGACGTCTCCAGTGCCTCCGCTTTGGGCATCGACTTCAAGAGTACCAACTCGGCATCCCCCCATTTTTCGGCGCTCATTACACGCCTTTGGCCAAAGAAATGCGAATTTCCCCGAATCCAGCGCGAAAGCTGCGAATCCAGGCGGATTCAGTGCTTTCCTTCGGTGATCCTTTTAGGGAACGTCATGAAAAAATCATTGGTCATCACGCACGCATCCATCGTTTGCAAGCGGCGACATCCTACGCGCACCCTCCTGTTGTCGCGACAGAACACGGAACTTCCTGGTCGCTGCGCATCATGGCCCACGCTTTCTTTCCGCAGATGTGTGACGCTCGCTGTCATCTCGTCCATGGTTTACCACTTCACCGCTAATGCTCGAACTAAACCAGTTGCCGCCTTGCGACAGTGTCATTGTGCACAGTCGTAACTAATGGTTCCGCACAGACGCAACAGTTTCTTTCCTGGACGCAGCTGAACCGCTTTCGCAGAGACACCGCCGAAAGCTGTTCAAGCGCCGAGCTTCCATTACTGTACGTGGGCGTGAAATGCCGACAGAGCGTTTTGTTTGAGAAGCTAAGCGTGCGTTATGGCTCTTCAGGAGCTGCGACATGCTCAAAGGAACGCCAGATAGATACAGGAATGACACGTTAACGGGTCGCTTCAAAGCGTCCCGGTTTGAGCGCTTCAACAAGAGCAAGACGTTTCAAGACACACTACACTATTTAAATTTAAGGTACGAGCTATTATTTCGTACTGATGGTCAGAAAAGGAATAAACAGAGTAAACAGATAACTAAAGGAATACGCACGTAAAATGCATAAAACTAGTCAGACAACAACATAGGCACTAAACATAATACTATTATCAACACGTTACAAAAAAAAAAAATAATAAGAGCCTTGTGCTTTTTATTCTTATAGTGGTTGTATAAATCTCTCCTTTATGAGAAAAAATTAAACACTAGATACGCTAATGGTCGTAATACAGCATTACAGTTGCCTATCGTGACATTCACGGCAGTGGCTGAGCGTTCTGAAAGGGGTAGTAGATGTCCTAAATTTAGTTTTGAAGTGTAGTACGGCCTTCTCTGTGCAGTGGACGTGAACAGAGTCGTTGTCCGGTGATTTGAAGTTGCGGCTAAAAGTAGTCACGTTTTCTTTTCTTTTTTTTTTCACTCGGCATTGGACGCTGCCGCCAATAGAACGTGAGGTCGAAGATCCCTGTTCTGACGTCACGTCGTTCCGCCAGCCCTTGTCGACTAGAAGGCTCGGCACCTTCTTGTTTATTCCATGTATCGGTATGAAACATGATGTGTTTCGGGAAACGCTGGTTATACTCGCAAACGCTCACTCCTTGTACTACAGAAATACACGCATTTACGCACACGAACTGTTTTATGACTCTCGTGGCACGTTAATGTGCAGCACTTCCATACTCGAATCACATTTCATACCCTTATCAGTGAATCGCTGACAGTCACCGACTTATCAGTGAATGAGTAGTGTGGCTTTCACTTTGCCACAGGTCGGCTATATACTTTATCCGCTACACCTGTTTTATTAGTAATATATAGGTGGTTACTTTATCGGCCACTTTTGGGCGGATCTTATGTCTGCATTTCACGTTCGGGATATGGCAACCCTAGAGAAAAGCGACCAGTCGCGCAGTCAGATGTAATAATTTTCGTTTATTTGCCAGATAGATTCCATAGTTTCTTTTTCCCGTGTCTAGAGAACTAAACAAGTATAAGGCTTGTCGCACAAGCCTGTACACCCTGAAATTCCTTTCTCCCCTTTAACGCGACAATGGAGAAGCACGTTCCTAAAGAAAATGACCGGTTATAAATTCCCCTCTGACATTTTCCCTGAAGGTTTTCGAAATATTGCATGTTTTCGGATAGATGAACGAAGGAGCCACCTTCCGTTGTTTTCGAGAATACGTCACATATCCCTCTGACACATCGACACACACACACACACACACACACACACACACACACACACACACACACACACACACACACACACACACACACACACACACACACACACACGCACACGCGCGCACGCACGCACACACACACACACACACACACACACACACACACACACACACACACACACACACACACACACACACACACACACGCACGCACGCACGCACGCACACAAACAAACACACACAAACAAACACACACACACACACACACACACGCTAGCATGAGTAGTGTTGCCGTCATTTCGTCAGAGATGTACGTTATGGCCCGTCGCAGAATTGAAACGTTGCGAGCGTGACAATATCGATGAACCCTTTGAAATGGCGCGCGTAACGGCACAAAGGGCTGCATGATTTCTGGGCAAACAGTCGGAACGTGGAGGCATCTCTTGGCTCCGCCCTATACTTTGCTCAGTCACTTCGAGTGTACATCGCGACACTCCAGAAGCATCCAGCGCAAGATAGAACGACGTGTATGTATGCATCTGCAAAGACTGCAAGCATGATTGACCTTAAACTGCACTTACATATACTGTTGATGCAAAATAAACTACACTGTATAGATGTCACGCCGTCTGTGACTTCTTGACCTTCATCTGAACGCAGAGACGCCCGCAGTATTTTTCTCCCCTCCACCACAATGACGGGAATGTGGATGTTCTCTGTAAGTTCAAGGTTTCAATAAGAAAACCGATCGCGTTTTTGTATGCGAGATACCTCACGCGCCTTCTGAAATGGACGCCGCTTCCAATTAATCTACACGTTACATGTTTGCCAAGAGTGTGGCGGAAACATTTGGCATAGCGTAATGAACGCCGGCTACACGGAGCGCGAATCTGTGTTGCTGTTTCCAAGAATGAACTGCACAGGGCCCGGCTGCGCAGAAAGTGGCGAAGAAAATGTCACGCAGGAAGTAATACGTTCTGCTTATGCATACGCACGTGCGTCGGTGTAACAAGCTCACGCTCCTCGTCGAAACAGCGTTAACGCAGTTCGGTGCCGTGTGCCAGTTTCGCAATTGTATATATGAAATGTCAGAGGGCTAAAGTGAAGTTAGACATCTGGGTGATCTTAAAATAATACGGCTAGAAGAGCATGATTTCCCGCTAGCTAGTATTGCTAACTTTGTGCCGACAACCAGCCTACCTCATAGCCCTGTTAACGCTTAATCGCAATCTCTAGATACGTTAATAGGTCAATTTAGGTCTGTGCGATGCGTGATACGTTTCTGTGGTACGTCATACGCGAGGGCACGTTGGGCGTGCGCCTCTTAAGCTGCCAACTCCAGCTGGAAGTTACCGTGATTGCGTAACAACATGGCAGAGCCCAGACCATCCGCCTCGATTTTGCAAAGATGAACTCAGGCTCATCTTTGCAAGTTGCTCGGCATCGTTAGAGCAAGAAATAGATGTTGAAATCACCCATCGGTTAGTCTCATCACGTATCTCAAACACAGGACGAAGCGTTAGCGAAGTTTTGTTGTTGCTGACATCAGAAGTTTGTTTCGAAGCTGCTAGGCCTAAAGATGCGGCACCGACCCGAGAAATTGTTTTGATTTGTACCAGCCAGATGGCGCCGCAATAGTGTTAGCGTTGCGTAGGTGATACAAAACGCTCGGAAAGCCTATAATCCCCCGTATTTTCAAACAGTCCTCGACTACAAGTTGCTCCTACACTCCATCGAGTTGAGCTCAGCGCCACCCGTCGACTGAAGAAGAGGCTATCATTGTCAGGAATTGCTGTGGTGCGTCAATGAAGGGCAATGACCCCTCTTCTCGAACGCCGGTACGGTCGTCCACATCCTTGACTCGAGGTGAAGTCTTGAGTGAGGGGACGAGCTAGATTACGGGGTCAACTCTTGCTGCACGAATAATTTGATGCTAGTCTAACCCGGTACGCGAGCACGGCATGCCGAAACGTTGAACTCTCGGAATGTCTGCCCCGCCCTTGCTGAGAGGCGGCGCATGCGCAGAGCGCCTAACGTATCACGTGTCACGCAAACCTAAAACTGGTGATGTAGCTGCGCCGCTGTGTACGACGGTTGGTGCGTGAATCACCCGATCCAGTGATCAACGCTTCTACCGAAGATGGCTGCCCTCTTCCGTCAGTGTCCCATAATAGAAGCACGCTTTTTCGAGTCTCCATCGGCAGAAAGATCGCCTGCCACTCGACGCAATGTGTTGCGATCGAGTGCTTATCGGCGGATGAACCTCGGCTGACCGTCCCGGCGAATGACGCCCCCAGCGAGGGTTATCAGACCCGTTAGCACATTCATCGAGAGAAACCACGCCACAATCGCGGACTGTTGCGACACAAAGATGAGGCCGCCGCCTGTCTCCTTTCCCAGGCCTGGCTTTTCACAGCTTTCCATTCGCGTACAGCGACTATTGAGGAACACCTCACCCTTTCGTTGAGAAAGAGTTTATCGCAGCGCTGGACTCTCCTAGGTGACGGTACATCGTGCAAACGCGTTCAGCGCGTGGTTATTTTTAAAGCGAAACTTCCTTTGGTTACTTCCCCCTTTCCCGTAGACGGTTTTTGGCATAATAAACTAGGACGATCTCGGAGGCTTTGTAATAAAAGGTGGTGACTTGGTAGGTCGTTCACGGCAAAGGGGCATGATGTGTCTTCGCTTCGGTTTAAAGGGACGCTAAAATAAAAATTACTCAAGCTGTTTTCTTAAATCCCGCTTCTGCAATACCGATGTATTCACTCTTAACGTAAAAAAGCAGCATGGTAAGCCGGAATTGACGCAAGGAATGAAAGACCTTGAAAGATCCCCCTGACGTATCTCACCCGGTCATCACGGATTTCGAAGGCCTAGTCAAGTCGTTATCCGCAAGGCTGGGGCTAAATTGTATTATAAGCTAGCCAGAGATTCAACTTGACTAGTTTTGACAATATTTTACCGAGCAGCAACAACATGAACGCGCAAACATTCTTTGAAAATCCACGGCGCCACAATGGCGCAAGGGCAACAGAGTTTCGGCCCGAAATTGAAAAGCAAATCACAACAAAGCGGAACGTCAAGTGTTATTTTCTTTTCTATAACAAAACTAATACCGTGAAATTAGTGGAAATAACGTTTCCGATGAATAATTTAACAGCCAGTCTGAACTGATTTATTGACTCTAGCGCCCGTTTACGCGGTTTGCAATGCGTGCCAATCTCGGAGGCAGTGAAGCGTCAGCATAACTTACAACCTCCACTGAGGTGCCATTATCTAGGTGGATAGTGATTGACAGGCGGTAAATTAACCTGGAAACAAAGAAGTGGGCCCCACGTTACAGAACAGGGACTATAATGCTATAACATTGTCAGGATCGGCTAAGACCACGCCTTTGATTTACACTGCCTCCGGGATCGGCCCGCTTTCGCTTCAGTTTCAACCAACAGCGAAGACACGTAAGTGTCGCATATTAATGCTATCGCATTCACAAAAATAAGAATTGAATTGAATTCCGAGGTTTTTACGTGCCAAATCCACGATTTGATTACGAGGCACGCCGTAGTGGGCTACCCCGGATTGATTTTGACCACCAGGGGATCATTAACGTTCCCACAATGCTCGGGACGCCAAGTTTTTCACTTTTCGCCCCGATGAAAATGCGGTCGCCGCGGCCGGGATTTGATTACGCGAACTCGAGATTAGCAGCCCAACACCATTGCCTAAGCAACCGCGGCGGCTACATTAAATAAGAAAAACAAAGAAAAAAAATGGAAGGAAAGCTTCAAGAAAAAGTACTCATATCAGCTGAATGAAAAGAAAGATGGATACAGATCCTACAAAAATGAAAAAGAAAGAAAGAAAGCGCTATAAGCTGACGTATGAGCGAGAAAGTAGGGCAGATATCGTTATGATAAGAAGTGCCGGTTCAACTTATCACAATATGGCAGGGCGTTGGATACAGAAACGATTTCGTCGGCAAGAATACTCCAAAAGGAGGTAGCGCAAAGCCCCACTGATAAATGGAATGACAGGGTGCGACAACGGCGCGTCTGAAAGTTAACTTGATTATGCAAAGCTGATTTACACAAGGAAATTTCAAACATATCGTCTGTGGTTGGTAGCATAATTCTTGTCACTGTAGCTGGATTATTCAAAGAGGCGGACATTACTAGCATGATAAATCGAAACACACATTCAACTGACAATAAAAATGTATTATTTACTTTTGAATTATCTTACGGGACATCTTGCAATTCACGAATTGCAGCCGGCGAGCTTGCAAAACGCATCCACTTGAAATGTATTTCCAGGAGGACACCAGTTTCGAGATATTACTTCCCAAAGTCTGGGACGAAATACATGAGCGTTTAAGTTACTTTCGTGCTTGAATGCATGAAACAGCGTCTTGTTAAAAAAAAAAGTAAGTGGAACAACAGTGCGTCTTACGGCAAATTTGATGGTGCATATCTCAAAACTGGCGTGTTTCTCGAAATTCATTGCAAGTACATGCGCCTTGCAAACCCACCGGCTACAATTCGTCAATTGCAGTATGTGTCACGAACTAATTCAAGATCATTAGTAGATTTTCGTTAATAAGTTCAATATGTGCTTCGATATCTGGCGCAATTAATGCCCGCATCTCTGTATAGTCCAGCTCTAAGACTAGAATTATGCTAAATACTAGAACTATGCCACCTGCAACAGGCTATTTCTAAGAAATCCATAAAAATTAAGAATGATCACACTGTATATGCTCGACATGACGGGATCAATGGGCTAGTGACAAAAGACATGACAAAGCCGCGCTTGAATTCGTAGACAACAATGGCCGTATCAGACACAGAAAACATTATGCCCTGGTGCAAGTCTCCATAGCAATTATACATAGAAAAAAATATTTTCATATATAGACGTGACGGAGTGCGTGATGACATTTCATTTAACGCACGTTGTGCAAGCATTATTGAAGTAAACAGTGTATACGAGTGCATTGACAACGCAGTGCACGAACTTCATTGCATGTGAGCGAATTGGTTCGTCGAACAATGCACGCAGCATTAGCAGCAACACTCCGCTGACTACTCTGATTATCGAAAAAAAATAACATATGCCCCAGATTCAATAATCTTACACGAACATATGGAGGCCCCATATAAACCACATATGTCCCCATATACCCTATGAGGGCATGTTCCATGTGAGCCGGCCCCATATGCATACCAGGGGAATGCCACATAAAAAGAACACATATGTTCTCATATATCATGTGGGGCAAGTCCCGTATGATTATAGGAACACATGCGAATCCCATACAGACACCACAGTAGAGCGCCTTTACAACGAAATGGCCTGTATAACGAAGGACTAATTGTGCGCCGGTTCTATTGAGAATTGTGCGGTGCGCAACCTTTACAACGAAGTGACCAGTATAAGGAAGGATTTTTGAGGCCCCAGGAAGTTCGTTACATAGGCATTCGACTGTACTCCCATATATTACACGGGTGCATGCGCAACGTGATATAAGTTCCCATATATCATATGGGGCGTGTCACATGCGGTACGTTCTATACGTTCCCATAAGTTCATACAATTACGCGCGACTTTCCCCATTAATGGGAACATACAGGTTTTTTCCTGGGTCCCCAATTTGTTCGTATGGGATGAATGAATATGGGGCTTATGATTTTTTTTTCCGATGGGACAGACGCATTGAAACATTGTTTGAAGAATTCTCTATGTAATTAATGCTCGCGAAGGAGCATTTCTCGTTGAAATGTTTCTTCTCCAAGCTCTTATTTTCGTCAACAACGCTTTACGGGTTTTGAAGTCACAGGACATGTTTTCAACATTCCCTTTTACAGCTGCGTGCGCTGTCACGTCAAAGCAAGTTGCTTAACGCTGTCCGGGAAAGCTACGTGATGCTAATGACTCTGTTCCAGCAAACAAACTGCGAATGTTGCGAACCATCGGGAGAACGCGTGCGCTAGCGATTGCTCCGTTTAATGTGTTACCTGCTGAAGGACACGTGATGCGCTGCGATCCGCATTCGGCATCGCGGACAGCTGCTACTCTGCAGCAAAGATTTACAACGTCGCGAATGTAACGGCACACTGAACGTACGAACGGCCGACAGTTGCAGCCTCGTTGACACACGGGTCATGCGGCGAACGGAATGCACTGCTCAGGAGAAAACAAGCAGTACACCAGTCGTTGTGCTATGGTCGTTCTGTCGGTGAGCAAGGAGGTGGTGACGGGTTCGAATCCCGGCCGTACAGGGCGGCCGCGTTCCTGATCGGGGCGGAATGCAAGATGACTCGTGTAGTACCAGGCATTGCGTGCACGTACAAAAAAGGCACCCGGTGGTCGAAATTAGAGCATTTTAACAGTCTCCTTCGTAATTGTCTCTGCTACAGAGAGGACCCCCTGCAGGAAGCCCTCGTGAAGAAGAACGACGCTGCCTCCACGTACGCCCCGGAGAAAACCTGCCGAATGCGATCCCTGTTGCCAACGAGCCTTTACCTCGGAGGACCGTATTCCGTGGGACACATGTTCGTTTAGCTAAGGCCAGAGAGGGAGGGGGGATGTGCCACGACAGACGACGTCATCGCCTTATATGGAAGTTGCGACGACAAGGCAATGACCCTGACTACCCCCATCCACTGGTGACACACACACACTATATATGATGTTCGCAAGTGAGATACCATACGCGTACGCATAACTTTGTAGGGGAACGCGAAATGGAGGGAGCAAAGGCATTCTGCGACAAGCCCCGGCCTGAGGCTGCGACGGCGTTCGAGAACTGGGTGCGGCCGCGGGCTGACGTTAAAGAGACGCTCAGCTCACTGTGGAGTTCCGGGTGTGAAGCTTCCACGGTGAGCTTGACTTAGCCATATGTCCCTTCTCTTTACCCACTACTGCAAATAGGTCACCTTGAACAATCACTGATATGTTATATTCACTCTTTCTCACTCTCTCTCTACCACATCAGACGTCCTAGTTCATATGAAAAAAAAAAAGGTTACAATCACTAAAGTATCCTTACGCGATTTGAATCCGAAAGCACTGTGCCTTGTCTAAGTTACCACCCTTAAATTAAACCTCTACCTTAAGCCGCCTTGACCCACCGTGCTCCACCCCCACCCTAATCTACATTAACTCACACTAATCAACTTTAATCCACCTTCATTCACTTTACTTCAACGTGGGATATCGCAGCGCCAGCCGCAGCAGGTCCAGCGCCGGGAACGTGACGTCATCACTCGGTCGCGCGAGTTTTGGGTACCATCGAATCTTAACGCCGCGCGGACGCCGGATTTTTCGCTTCGTGTGGCATAACAAGGCTTTCGACTTAATAAGTAGGCAGGAAACGGTTTTTAACTAAAGTGACCGCTTCACAAATGACGCACGAGCCGGGAGGCCCACTGAGCCCGAAACTTTCTTTTCTTATTTTTCATCTCTCATCGACTTGACTCCCCAAAATTCAAGGTACGAAGGCTCATCGCGCGGACGAACATCTGTTGAAGAGTAGGTGATACAGAGAGAGAGAGAGAGAGAGAGAGAGATAAATGGAACAGTAAGGCGTAGTGATAAGAGACAACCCTTTCTCGCCGCATCCGCCCAGCCCTGCCCCAGCGATAACGGAACGCGCGCGACTACAGGTGACACGCGAAAAGAACAGAAAGGAAAGCTCGTCGCAGCTGCGGATAAGCGTCGGGAGAAAACGGGGCTGCATATGCGCTGCGCGCGGCGTCCCGTTCGTAACGCAAGGACGTATGCGCTCGGCGCGTGCACTTTACAGCACCTGTTGCGTGTGTATTTGGGCGTATGTGCATGCGGTGACGCGCGTCGCGGACGTCGGTGCGCGTTCCCATGGCAACCATGCGCGTAGCGGACGTCGGTGCACGTTCCCATGGCAACCATGCGCGTACGCTACCAATATTGTTCCGTACAGGTTCCACGAAGCAAGCGGCGCATTTGCGCGAAAATGTTCCGCTTACCAAGTGGAACTAACATCCTAGAGCGTCGGCCCTTCCTTCGGTCGAGCTTTCTGCCACTGTTATACTGTATACTACTCTTGAGATCGTTCCACATGGCTTTCACTTAGTGGAACACCTTGACGTTGTAAAACAAATGTTCCACTTGGCGGAATGCTTTTGCAAGTATGTTAAACTTTCAAACTGGAACGATGTCCTTGAACGTCGTATCTTACTCCGGTCAAGCTTCTTGCCACCTTCACTTAGTAGAATACCTTGGTGTTAATTGTCCCACAAAGGTTCCATTTTGTGGAACGTGAGCATATCGAGAGACGCAGACGATGGCAAATTTAGTTTTTCTTGGCAAGCCAGGGAGCTAACAGTGTTAGGACCCTATAGTGAGCGGTCCGGACCATAACATCTGATCTTTCAGCGAAACTAGAAAAAAAAATTAAGAAGCGGAGGTAAGTGATTTTTTTCTCTTTGAGGCACAGACGTCGGTCCCTGTACACACAAACCCTAAACTTAACTCGGGCGGGACTAAGAAACAGAATAAGGGCACTGCGGAAATGGCCTCTTAGAAAGCTTGGATCGAGGATGCGACTGGGGGGACAGCTAGCGCAGCAGACAAAAGGCGAGAGAGACAAAATACAGGCGCGACCTCTTTTGTTTCTCGAGTCTTTTGTTCAGAGCGTCCTGAGCGCCGTCACAATACGCAGTCCTGGACCAGCTGGGCCAAGCGCTCGCGAGTTCGATTCATATGATTGCCGTCGGATTAAAATTGTTAGGAGGAAACTCTGGTGATGGCTTGGTTGTTCAGCTACGATGGGAACGGCGGCCAGTACACCGATTTGTCCAACAGGTGGTGCTCAAATCGAGCGCAGAGCGATCGAATTCCTTGGAGTAACACGAAAACAGATTAAGAAGGCGACGCTTTTGCAAACTTAATATCCGGGACACAATTGCAGAGCCGGAAATACGTCGTAACTATACCATGTTTCGGAGACTACTTAAAGTCGCGCGTGCGGCTCCTCACGTTCTTTGGGAGTTTTATTTAATTACGCGTTATTTTTCCAAATTTCCAAGCAATCATACCCTTCTTGACGCATGAAGGCAATAACTATCGGCGCACAGGAGCGGTCATTGCGAATTGTTGCGTGTGCAACTCACTGTTCTGTTGAAAACGATCATCTTGCAAAGTCACAAAGCCGTTTGAAGCCACAATGAAGAAGTTCTATGAAAGCACGAAAGCAAATCTATGCGCAAATCATATTTAATGAGGTGGCTGAACCGACATATTGGCATCTCATGCAGAAACTTAACGCCGAGTTATCTATAATCATTTTTGTAGGAAGCTGTATGAATTCGAGGAAATATACACCGAAGTTTACGAAGAGCTACATGCAGTCGGGTGCTGAACGTACACGCCTGCAAACTACGAGCCACAAACACGTGCGAACACGCACAACATGACTGGAGCACCTACGCGTGACGCGTCCAAAAGAGTGCGCTGGCCTCTCTTCTAATTATCGCTTCTTTTCGCAGTCCTGCCAGAATTAAGTAGCATCCGCCCAAACGGCTCTCGCAATTAACACAAGCGCCGAAGGTTAGCATTCTCGACGAGCCCGTAATTGGACCTCTGAAGTGCACGCGCAAGTGGGTCAGCCAACCATGTCGCCGAAAAGGAGATCTCGCGGGAGTCACAAGAGGCCGCGCGAGAAGCTCCTCACTCTGTAAACAGACGACGACACGTGCAGAAGGCATCCGGCGTTTTAAAGTAGGTGCAGACGACACCGCTGTCGGTATAGCAGCAGACGACGCGCACCGCTGCGTTTAAATATAACACAGTTTCGCTTTCATTTTCCCGCACATGAAAATATCTTTGGTTTTTCATTCTCTAGGGTAGTCAGTGTCTGTCTCCAAGCTGCTTTGTTACCGAGCGTGCCGGTTTAATTGAACAGGCGGGCTCGCAAACTAGTTGTAGCAGTACCACTCAGAGGTGTTGCATAGCGGTCACACTTTCCTGACGACTCTTGTGACAGATGCAAACGCGAAACATTAGCACGGCGTAGGCAACCATGGCGTAGATCTGCCGACTAGCGTGGTCTTGTTCGAACAGGGGAGCTGGCGAGATCTGTGAGCTCTAAAACGCATTTGATCGATTTGGTATCCCCCGTTTAGCAAAGCGACAGTTAAAGGGCGCATGCCGAGGAATAATTGTTTTGTGAACGGTGAGGAACTTCGCGTTTCTTAGAATTCCCGACGATATCTTTGAATAAATGCCGAGAAATGTCCTTGACTACAAACAAGGGGACAAGTTTAACGAAATTTGACAATTGCACGTGCCGCAAGGACGCATGCGGTATAAAGTAATTTAACAGACGATGAAAAATACACTCCGCATATACCGCGTGTCGTACAGCATGGCATGGCATGTAGCATACATATACCTAAATATATACGGAGACCTCACGGCGACGGCAAAAATTCGCTTCAAGTTGTCCATGTAACTCCTGTCGCAATAAAATTCAAATACTGACTTCAGGAGCCCCCCCCCCTCCCCCATTACGATACATGCATCGAAAAATAACAGGAAAATGTTCCTGTAATGATAGAAATTTCGCAAGAATGCGAAAGATTGAAATCAATAACCGAGTTTAGCGCATCGCAGCATGCAGGGTGTCTCAGAAAGCTGGCGTGACCAGGGTGCCAACGCCAACGCCGTTTAAGCTGTGGCATCTCGATCGATGGTGGAGATGAGATATCGAAGGAGACCCAGAAGGCACCAAAAGTCAAGGCACCACAAAAATGATATAAACGTGCATTGACGTTCGCTCTGCGGGTTCTTCTCAGACCATGCGCAAGCGCCACTGTGTGGCATGGACACAGCTGCTTAAGCAGGAAGGCAGAAGCAGCTGTGGCCCTGTAGCTGTGACCACACATATAGCACGAGCACTGATACATCGAGGCGAGACACCTGAAACGTTACTGACCCGGTCATCGCGCCAGCCTTCTGAGACGCGCCTTCAGTGCAACGCTAAACCATGCTAAACCAGTGCAACGCTAAACCATGCTAAACCAGTGCAACGCTAAACCACGCTAAACCACGTTAAACCAGTGCAACGCTAAACCTACTTTTTTTTCAAACCTCCTTGAGTCAAACGCGCGGCGTGTCTCTGGCGACCTAACTCTCCACGCGCAGTGTCCCGCATGCGCGTCGGTGACAGCACGACAACAACATTGGATAACGAGAAAAGTTATAAGCATGCAGTCGCTCCGATAAAAGTTAACAAAAAAAAAACAGCAGTTGACAACCAAGGCACACGAACCGAGCGGGGTTGTGTTACTCCGCCAGCCAATCAAAGAAGCAAACGAAATTGCCGTCATGCGACCTTTTCAAAATGGCGTCGTACTTGATATACCTCGGGAGCGTCTGCTGTTTTTGTAAGTCTTTTCATCGGCGGAAGCGATGAGGTATGCAACAGTCATGGACAATGTGTATGACGTCTGAACATATATTTCACTCTTCAAAAGCCCGCGCTACGGTTCATTTCACTGCTGAGCCCATCTTACTCATGAAACTTATCTGCCAACTGAAGTGAAACTTGATAATAAATCCTTGCAGCGAAGCAAGCGTTTTCTTTCAGTTCAATAAAAATATTAGGCTTTCACCGTTCCACTATAACAGACGAGTGAAAACGTCTAAAATCACGCGCTTAAGATTTTATTTTTGTGGCGACCACCTTATTTACGCAACAGGGTAAGCTTGAAGTACGAATAATTTGTACACTCGCGGAAGGACCGTGGCAGCCGGTTATGAGGACGTGGGCAGGGCTTCATTGCAGACCTAAAGTTGTATCCGACTATAGCTCAGGAACTAGAAGATCGCGTCAGAAACTTTCATGTGCCTAAAGCACAAAACGGTAGAACTGATCCAGGGGAACAGGGAAATAGAAAGATCCCCCAAAAGAGTTTATAGTTCGAACACACACACACACATTGCAATGGAAAAAGCGAAGGGAATGGCTTCACGGAGAGTTCGCCTGCCATGACTGACTACGTGACGTAAAATTCCGTCCTCATTTATTTTGTTCTTCCATGGTGGCGAGACAGACTACGAGGGAGCGTAGCTAGCCTCGGCGAGCCAACTTGAACAAAGCCAACTAGCTGGCCCCAACAAGCCACAGTCCTACGACCTGACCTACTACTACGTTCCTAGTCCTATGGTCCCTGACCCTCACACCTTTAGCGCCTGTCGGTGTGGTGGTACTTGCATGGGAAGGCCCTCCATGGGTGCCGGACCCTTCAAGGCAGTGTCTGGTTGATCGTAGCTTTTAGTGACGCAATAATCACCTACTCTCCGCTCCACTCTCTCCCCATGCTCTCCGCGCGTTCTGCGGCTAGAAATTGACGCTACATTGTCACGTGACCAGGCGCTTATTTTCCATGAGCCCGTGCTTCATATCATTTACGGCTAGGCTCCAAATCTGCCACGCGACGCTTCCATTTAAGTCTTTTTTTCCCCTCCCTCCATAGGTAAAGACCTTCGGCCCTTACAAACGACAGTCGTCTGCTTGCGCCAGGTTGTGCTCCATAGAACGTGAAATACGGTCGGGTCTGCATCTGGAAGGGGTACGGAAGTCTCAGTGACGATCGAGCCATCGAGCGGCGCGTGTGGACCAAACTCTAACACTCTCCGGAAACCTGCCCGCGTTGGAGCGTCTATAGTTACGCTAACTGCGCACTTTATTACACTAGTTCGCGTGCTTGGAAAGAGAGAGAAAAGAAGAACCACAAGTGGCTGTTATACTGCGCGGAATACAGGAACTGGGACAGGTAAAAAACAAATAAACACAACAGTTTAACGAGACAGCTAGAAGGTCCGACACAATGCATCCGGCTTCATTTGCTCCATTGCACACACAGCTGCCGCTGCCGGTGTGCTATGACGCGTTCCGGGGTTCAAAGCGCCGGCAAGAGCAGCGACGCCTAGCAGTATGCGAGGCTGTGCATCTTGCGAGCCACTGACTCAGGAGCTTCAAAATATTTACAGCTGTCTTGTTGCGCCTATACGCGGGAGTTGTGCACTTCGAGGCCTTAATTAACGGCTCAGCAAAAGGTCGACATATTTCGGCGAGTCGGTTGAACATCACCTGTGCTATTCGTTGCCACCTGTCATCTCTTCGTCGATGTTTGTTCAAGACACAGAGGACTTGTGTTATGATAAACCCCGCTTAACCTTACTCCTCATGCAATATGACTAACATAGGGACTCTTAGGTTAAGGAAACTGAACTCAACCAAGCAAACTCCGCTATCCGTGCATTAAAATTAGAGCAAGTTATGGGAGTTAACGTTCCGACACAATTTACGGGATGTGAGGGATATAGATGAAGGGAAAGGGTGGGCGGGCAGGGGGGGGGAGAGGGCGGAGGGCAGTGGACTGATTTTTGGGGACCAAACTTTCCTGCACATTAGCGTTTCTTCATCAGAATGCCGCCGCAGTCGCTGCCCTGCTGCCGCAGACTGGGATCGAAACCAGGACATCATGCCGCGAGAGCGGAAAGAAGTGGCCACTCATCCTATGACATGCCGGAGAGGGGCGTATCGGCCGTCGTGTTAACTCTCCGTGCTCTGCTAACGACTCTGACTCCTGGGTGTTTCGATTGAGCGGACTTCTCAACAAAGGAAGCGAGAAATGGCTGAATACGCACGCGTTCAGTGACGCACACGAAGCTGCACGCGCGCGCGCACACAGACACACACACACGCACATAGACACACACTTTAGTGTGAGGCAAGTAAATTAATAATAAAAGCCTCAGCCCGCACCATGTAAGTATAGCAGGCGAACACAAACAGGCAGACCGACAGACAGAGACACAGACCGTATAGGAAGTCCCACAGCGAAGAGATATATAACAGGAAAGCCTTGGTGCGTTCTGCGTGCTAAATAAAGCGCCACGGGCGCGGCATGTAAAAAACAGGAGCGCGCGCGACAACTACACAAAAAAGCGACGAGTAGCCCGAGAGGGACTGCGCAGTGTGTCCCAACTGTTCCGACACGATTATGTGGTTTGAAAGCATAGTTCTCAGGGCTAGTAGCAGTACAGTTAGGAAAGATAATAGTACAACTTAGTACGGTCGTAGTACTAGGAATAATAATAATAGCTAGCATGTATATTAGTAAAGAAGTGATCACCCTAAGAGTTTAATGGAAGACGGTTTGATGTCTCAGTGCCACAGTTTGTCTACGCGCGACGCCGTAGAAGATTGACATCGGCCCGGTTTACAGATCTGGCGAATCAGTCGCCGAGACAGGTGCCTAAGCAACCGGAAGTACACAAGAGAACGAGCAAAAGATACTTGCACATGCTGCGAGCGCTTCGTTCTCTTCACCCCTTCGAATTTAACCAGCCCGATTGAAAACAACAGTGAAGTGTAAAACTAAATTCGCTTGAGTGGACGAGCAAGCCAAACCTGTCTCACAGGTATTTCACAACTGCGAATTCAAGAATGACGAAAGCAACAGTGACCAACGTTCGACAATGAAAAATAAGTCTAACGGTGTAAGTTTTCGCGGTGAGCAAGCAGAACCGACGTGGTCAAGTTTTCAAAAGCTATATACTTTGCGAAGACTGTCTTCCGGGTGTGACGGACAGCGATGGAAAGTGGTGCCTATGCCGTCGTCTCCTCTTTCTTCCCTGTTCGTTCGCGAACATACCAGCTTGCCTACACGGAAGAACGCTTGTGGTTAGCGCCTGGCGTTAGGGTTACCACGTTTGCCAGGAGGAAGCCTCGTGCGCTCTAGCTGGCACACCGCATCAGCAGCTGCTGCTTGCAGCTATATTTGTAACGCTACGCGGGGAACGATGTGTTACCTTCTGTGTGAGGATGCGTTAGGGCAATCTCTCTCTTTACATCACGCGTCTACGAAACCTCGCTGCCAAGTGTTCCGGATACAACAGGCAGTCGGCGCTCGAAGCGGATCCGTTCAACGGCGCAGTGCAAGACGACACGAACGCAGAAGAGGCAAGCAAGAGAGGCAGGGTTAGAAGAGCGGCCCTACAGAAACACACAGTGCATGCAGAAAACCGAAGGGTCCGGAACCGCGTAGAATAGGGGAGGGTTGGTGCGTGGGAGATGCGGGCGGAGTATGGTTGCAGAGGCCGTTGGCGAGGGGGGGGGGGTGCGGGCAGCTTGATTCTCTTCCGGCACCGTGGCCTCGAACCACCGTGCCTCGAACGCGGGGCCTGGAGCGGAACTCTAGCAGCTGCCGCCTGCGCTCTTCGACAAAGCGCGCTTATGACGGCAAGAGGGTTTAGGGAGGCAGTGGGGTTGTCGCTCGTGACTGACGGGGTGCGAGAATTCCAAGTGGAGCGAGGCGCACTGGGCGTACGAGGCCGTGCGAGGACGCGCGTGACGCCTTTGCCGAACGCTGCCTGCCCAGCTGAGGCTGCCAGAGAGCTCACTTGGCGCGTGTCGTCTGCTCCCCGTTCAGAGGCAGACTATATAAGCAGTTACTGCACTATTGGTGCCGGAAGTTTGCAGGAAACGACTGAATGCGAGTGACGGGGCTGACACAGAATGACTGTCTGACTTACACAATATATTGACTGATTGGCACTAACACTGACTGACTGACTGACTGACTGATTGGCACTAACACCGACCGACCGACCGACCGACCGACCGACCGACCGACTGATCGAACGACTGACCGACTGACTGACCGACCAACCGACTGGCTGACTGACTTGCCAACTGACTGACTGACTGTCTGACTGACTGACTGATCGAACGACTGATCGAACGACTTACCGACTGACTGACCGACCAACCGACCGACTGGCCGACTGACTTACCGGCTGACTTACCGACTGACTGACCGACTGACATACATTGACAATGACATTCTGTAAAAAATGCTGGCAGTGATTGATTGACGCTAAAGGTTACTGACCAGCATAAACAGTGACTGGCACAAACACTGACTGACAGTGACGGGCTGCCTAACAGCGACTGACTGACATTAGCAATGAACTACTCTAAAACGGGGCGGCACTGAGTGTCTGACGATAAAGCTTGCTGACTCGCACAAGCACTTACTAACAGCGACTTACTCACAAAGAGACATTGATTGGAAAACAGTGACTGACTGACAGTTACAATGATTGGCACTAAAACGACTGGCTGTGACCGACTGACTTGACAGACTATTGCTTAGCACTAAAACTGACTTACTAACGCTGACAATGACTGGCTCACTGACACTAATTCACAGCGACTGAGTGAGTGACACTGATTGATCGACACTAACATTGATTGGCAGGTGACTGATTTGTGGTGCTTAGCATTAAAAAAAACAGGCTATGAAGGTCAGTGTATGGGAGGTTTCCGGATTCCTATCGACTACCAGTGGTTCTTTACGTCCAGCTACATTTAGCACAGAGCGTTCTTCGGATTTCGTGCTCATCGGAATGCACAGGACACGGGATCCGAGAATTCCCTGAAATTCAAATTTAGGCAGAAGCAGCCGAGCCTTCGCTGGTCTATGCTTCCCATCATTTTCGTGATAACTGAAGCGACTGTTCCATCAAAGCGCTGTAAACGGCAGCGTAGAAACCGGTGGAAGCCCAGGTGGACACTGGCGCCGGAATTACACCTAGCGGTGAGATGCAGAAGCTCTACGACATTGCAGAAGGTATAGAGTTTCCTATCAAATTACCAGCTGGAACTCTGGCCCTGAAATCATTCAGCTACCACGGGAATCAGGGGTCACTACATGGGTTTGTCTGATCTTTGTGCTTGCGCTTTCGGACGTCCATGTGGCTTTGTTTGCGATGCTTTATCTGGCCTTTACCGGCTTAAATTTCGAGGCACTCTACTCATATCTGAACGCTGAAGGAAACAAGATCGCGCGACCACGCACAATCAGCGCAAACCATGGCGCTTGATTATAATACGACACTTTGTCGAAAGTGATCAAACTTGCAACGCCGCGAAGCCGTTCAAAGCCAGGAGGACGACGTCTAGGCAAACCGAAGTGCTAACCGTCGCATCGCATGCTGGCTGAGCCCCGCCAGTTGTTGTCGCTCGTAAATTTTTTTGCGGGCAACTCAACGGCACAATCGACGAACCTGCGTCATGCTCGCGCTTTTACAACATCGCCATTTGTGAATGGATGCGCGCCTGTTTCTGAATAACTTCCGCCCTTCGTCGGTTCAACGTTCCCAGGCGCCCATCAGGGTGGGCCGCTCTGCTACTGAAGCTGTGCATTAACGGCTGATTAGGCTTTCTGATGCCGATACCTTACCAATCCGCTTCCCAGCTCCTGCTCCCATATGTCGCACCAACAAACAATAACGCATGCTCTAACCACACAACGAACACAGTGGAGCGACTTCGTACGGTACACTAGAAAGGCTTTAGACCTTTCTTTTTTACTCCCTGCAGTACGTTGACTCCGATCCTGAAGCAAAATAAGCATTTACTCTCTCCCTTCGTGATGCTGCTATCGCATGCTTGCAGGTTTTGCATAAGTAGCAACAAACTTCAGACATGAATTCGTGGTATTCACAAGGGCTTCTTTTTTCTTTAGAAGCTTGCCGTAAATACTCGAATCTAAATACTGCGTTTTTTTCACGCACGTGGTGATCAATCAAAGCAAGAATTGGATTGTATCGCTACTTTATTTTCTTTTACTGCGGCTACATTAAGTAAAGCCTCTGTTGCAGCCATTAGAAGTGAAATAAACGATGATGCTTAATGTTCAGATGTGTAGCAAGAAGAAGAAAGAAAGAAAGAGAAAAAAGAAATAATATAGATTACAATTTTTCGGCATTTTCCGCCTCGACATTAGGAAGGCGCCAAGTTTCAGGGAGTGATTAAACCTAAAACATGTCGTACACAGGTAGGCCTGGTTTTCCTCGAGCAGGCCTTTGGCGTTTACAAACTATGTTCTCTCATTAAAGACACAGGAGAGATAAAGTGAGACAAAAATACAATTTATGACGCCAGGAAACAGAAAGTTGGATAGAGGTAGCAGAGGGCAGAGACACTGCTATCGTCTGCTCGCAGATGATAACGGCCGTCTGGAGTGAGTAACTGTACAAGCGAACGCAAGGCTTGTCGGACGTGTGTCAGTATTCCGTGGATGACATTCCCTTTCCTGTAGAGGCTAGTTTGATTAATGACACCACTAAATCTAAACCTCACGTGACGCTTGAGGCCAAGCGCGCGGCACGGAATTTAGGCAGTGCTCCCCGCAGGTTGTCACCGCCATCTTTCTGGATATGAAAACCCCAGGTCCAATACTTTCCAGAAGGCAAGCATCCCAGCCTTTGACAAGCACGTTCCAGAAGGCCAGCGTCGCAGCCTTTGACAAGCCCGTGGTTGAAGGAAAAGCAAGACAGCACGGCGGCGCCGACATACGAGAACTTGGGCAATCAAACAACATGCATTTACGAAAACCAAACCCTAGTGGCATTTATGAAAACAATCTTTCGTATGCCAGCCGGCGACACCCTGTACCCTTGGGTGACATTCGATCTCGGGCATCGTGTTGCAGCTGACATTGCGCACGACTGTACCTCAACTGTCCTCTATTTTTCGAAACTAGGATGGATCCATACTTTGTCACTTAAATTCGATTGCATTTCAAAAAAACGTCTGACGAATGCAACATGAAGTCAATATAAACGCAACAAAATTTCTCTTGCAACTCTTCTAAATGGTTAACAGAGCAGACGACGAGCTGCGTCAATGTAGTCGCCTGATAGTTTTGCCAGTTAACTACGCTTGTTAACGAACCTTAGGCTTGTTTACTTTGTAGACCGGGGATGCAAACAGCGGAATGGATCCAGCGTCACACTGCGCACGCGCAGTAGGCGTCGAAGTTCGGCGCCCGACGACCGGGACCGGAATCATCGGTCTCGCCTTGACTCGACGTGATGAACGCCCGACCTTGCGGAAATATGGAGGCGCGTTTGTAACGCATCCATGCGCGCCCGTTGACGGCGATAACCCGGCGTACCAGCGCGCACACGAACACCTCCCAGTTTCCGCAATATGTAGCAGTTATATACGTGGAGCGCCATTCCTCCCGTGTAAGTTCACTTTTACTTGCACCGTATTCCGCGAAGAAGACCTTGTTTTTCTAGGGCTATATTTTCATTTTTTTTTCATTACACCTGATCCACCTCTCCTAGGATTGCGGAAGCGGCACCTCATCAACGCTTCGATTTGTCTTTTTTTTCTCTCATCAGCTGCAATCTTTTTGCCTTCAGTAAGATTTAGACTGAAGGCTAAGCTTTGAGACGTGACACCATTTTCTATCGGCCCATTTTATTTTCTGCCACGTCTGGTTTTCCCTATTGGTTGAGACGTCCCACCGCCCCAGTTATTGCATATGTTGACCACTAGGTACGACGAATCGTAACGAAAGAAGAATGGGAACTGAAATGGATTGTAATAAAATGTGTCAACACAAAAATAAATAAATAAATAAAAATAAAAATAAAAGAAAGTTGAAAGATTAAAGGCATCGTTACAATTAATATATGGCCCCACAATAACCGCGAAATGAAATTAGGTTACTTGAGGCGAACGCTAACCCGATCTCCTAAAGACACAAGGTTACTAATGTATAAAACTCTAATCCGCCCTGTTCTTCATTATGCATCAGTAGTTTGGAGCGCGCATAAGCATTTAGAGATTAATAAACTAGAAGCTATACAGAAAAAAGCTGTGCGATTTATATGTCATCGTTACGATCGCGACTTTTCGCCCTCTTCAACACTTTCTTCCTTGAACCTAAACACGCTCTCTTCCTGTCGCCGTGTCGGATCATTAAAATTCCTGCATTGCATTGTCAATTCTTTAGTTAGGCTCTCAAATAATAGTTACATTAACTTCGCGCCGGGATCATCAACGAGAAGACATCATGACCTAAACTTGATACCCTACTACGCACGTACTAACATGTTCAAATTCAGCTTTTTTCCCCGCTCAATCGAAGACTGGAACTCATTACCTGGATCCATTCGCTCATGCTCATCCAAAATTCTTGCAACCGCCATCCCAGATGCATAATCGTGCTCACCCATGCCTGGCATCATTTGTATAACTTCTTGTGTATTTTTATTTAATCGGTGCTCTTTTGTATAAGTGTTCGCTTGTGTTTATTTGTGTATTTTCCTTTCATCAGTGCTCTTTAAAAGTGTTCACTTGTGTTTACCGCTGTATATTCCATTGCATTTTCTGTACTTTTTCTTAACCCACTCCTGCTATAGCGCAAATTGCGCTGCAGTATGTATAAATAAATAAAATAAATAAATAAATTGTTAAAACATAACGCTCTGTAGTGAAATGGGGGAAATGAAGTGGACCGTTACAAAAAAGAAGAACGGTCCGACAAAATAAAGTGCGGAGGGAGAGGTTGAAACGTATCGTTACAGTATCACGCAACACTCTTTAAAACTCCACATTACCGCGTCGCATGCATACGAACGAGTTTCTGCTGGCAAGGACGAAGCTCGAAGAGCGCCCGTTTTTTTTTATTACCCCCATAATGCGTATCTCCGGATCGGACGATCGAACGCACGCGCGCGCTCACAAGGCGCGCGCATACCGACATGCAAATCAGAGAGAGAGAGAGAGGCCCAGACGCGCCACATTCTGAAAGTGGATTCCGAGACGTCTCGACGCGCTCAGGTATTTTGTTTATACCTCCGCAGCACGCACACCCTGAGCGGCCTCGCGAGGGCCACAATATGCAACTGCAAAGCTTCGAGCGACCTCCAAACACAGGAAGAAGATAAAGAGGAACGACACGGGCACAAACCGGAGCTTTCGCAACTCCCCCGTTCGCCTGCCTGCTGCGCGACGTTCGCCTAACCACACCACACCGCACCGAACGGCCAGCGCGAGCGACAAAAAAGCAGCGGGGACGCCTGTGTACCTACGGGAACACAGGTTAACTAGAGCAGAGCGCGAGGTTCCAGATAGGATATGCATCGCGAGCCGCGAAGAGAGAAGACGCGCGAGGTCGGTGACGAGAGAGCGTCGCGGCGGCTGTCGGGAGGGAGGCAGGTCCGTTGGCACCACGGGAGAGGCGTCACGGCCTCGCAAATGCGAGACCGACTCCCAACTGCACCCCCACCAGTGCGACAACCTCTCGAGACGTGTCGAACAAAACTTGCTAGACGGAAGGAACACTGCAGAGCAGGTGTGTTTCTACGGATGCTGCGAGCGTCGCGGGTTCAGGCAAAGCATGGTAACGATTGTACGCGTCTTTTTTTGTTTTTTTTATAGCTACATCCTTACGGCTTTCAGTCGGCTTTGCGATTAGGCGAACTCGTCAGCTTCAACAAAAAAATTAAACAATGAGTTATAAAAGAAACCCTTCGCAATGATCATGCGCATGCGCGCAGCGTATATTGTGATCTTCATGCGTTTCGAAATGCACGAATGGTGGTAAATCTGTAAAAGAAATTACCTAAAGGGTTCACAGTCACTTAAGTGACTTGAACGCGAAAGCATAACGATTTCTCTAATTAACTGGTAACGTCCATGAAACGTGACGTCTTGCATTGTCACGTGTCCTTGACGACTATCTCAGTCCACCTTAATCCACCCTAATACACAGTGATATAATTTATATAAACCTTAATCCGCCTTAATCAACTTTATTCTACCTTCATCTATCTTGCTCTAATTTGTACCAATCTTATTGCACCTTAATTCACCTTGCTCTAATTTATGCCAACCTTAATCCACATTAAGCCACTATTATACACTTGAGTCCACCTTCACTCACTTTACTTCACGTTAGTTGCCGCGGTAGCTCAATCGGTAGAGCATCGCACGCGAAATGCGAAGCTTGTGGGTTCGGTTCCCACCTGCGGCAAGTTGTTTTTTCATCCACTTTAATTTCCATTAATGCATCGTTTCTTTATTTCATTTATTAAGCACAAGCAATTTCCCCTATGTTGTCCTTGGTGTCAGTGTTTGTTGGCTTCTTATGATATGACTATATATATACAGCCCCTCGCCGACGCCAAACTTCGAGACTTCGTACACACGCCGATGTCCGCTACAGCAAAAAAGAAAGAGGTTTACGGTGCGACGAGCCGCAGGTTCGTATACACAAGGTGAGATCGGGTTATCGCTCAGTCCCGCACGCGCGACGAATGCGCGCGTTTTCAGCTGAGCACGTGGCTTCAGACCTCGCAACGCGCCAACGTAAAGCGAACAGAGATAAACACGCGCTCGGTGGAGCGATAAAACGCAAGCACGGCAGGGCGAGATCGATAACGCCCACAAACCGCGAAGCGATATACAGACACGTATACAGTGAAAACAACGGAAATCGATAGCCCAGACGCTTGCGGCGCGATAACACAAATACCTCGAAGAGCGATAAGCAAAGCACAAATGTTTTTTTCAGTTTCGACGTCTTATGTAATTGAGGAAGCCAGGAGGGACGTGTCCGCGAAAGCAGGATGCGCGTGTCAGCGATACGGGTTGTTTGCGAAGATGCTTAAGTGCTTCATTTATATCTTTTTCTCCCTGCTTCCTTTGTATTGAGTTTTCACCCGATTAGGACGCAAGGCTCGCGTGCCAATCGGGTTAAAACCCAATAAATTACGGATAAATTACGGAGATAATGCATCATCATCATCATCATCATCATCATCATCATCATATTCTTCTTCTTCTTATTCTTCTTCTTATTCTTATTCTTCTTCTTCTTCTTCTTTTATGTCCACTCTCTCCCTTCGATTTCCAATTATCTCTGTCCTGCGCCAACCGATTCCAACTAGCATCTGCAAATTTCCTAATTTCGTCGCACCACCTAGTCTTCTGGCGTCCTCTGTTGCACTTCCCTTCTCTTGGTACCCATTTTGTTACCCGAATGGTCCAACGGTTATCTAATCTGCGCAATACATGACCTGCCCAGCGCCATTTATTTCTATTAATGTCAATTAGAGTATCGTTTATACCCGTTTGCTATCTGATCCAAACCGCTCTCTTTCTGCATCTTAACGTTATGTCTAGCAATCTTCGTTCCATCGCTCTTTGCACGGTCCTTAACTTCTTCTCAAGCTTCTTTGTCAGTCTCCAAATCTCTGCCCCATATGTCACCACTGGTAAAATACACTGACTTTATACCTTCCTTTTCAATGATAACGGTGAGCTTCCAGTCAGGAGCTCACGAAATCTGCCGTATGTGATCCAACCCATTTTTTTTTTCTTCTGTGAATTTCCTTCTCTTGGTCAGGGTTCCCTGTGATTATTTGACCTAGGTAAACGTACTCCTTCACAGACTCTAGAGGCTGTCTTGCGATCCTGCACGCTTGTTCCCTTACCCGGTCATTCATCATTACCTTTGCCTTCTGCATATTAATCTTCAACCCCACTCTTATACTATCTCTATTAAGGTCTTGAATCATTTGTTGTAACTCATCTGCAGTGTTGCTGAATAGAACAATGTCATCGGCAAACCAAAGGCTGCTGAAGTATTCGCCGTTGATTATTACTCCTAAACCTTCCCCAGCTTAATAGCTTGAATACTTCTTCCAAGCACGCAGTGAATTGCATTAGAGAGACTGTGTCTCCTTGTCTGACGCCTTTCTTTATAGGTATCTTCCTACTTGCGTAGAATTAAGGTGGCTGTGGAAGGTCTGTAGATATTTTCCAGGGTATTTACGTAAGCAGTCTGTACTCCTTGATTACGCAATGCCTCTATGACTGCTAGTATCTCTACTGGATCAAATGCTTTTTCGTAATCTACGAAAGCCATTGAGAGAGGCGTATTGTATTCTGCGGATTTCTCGATAACCTGATTAATGACATGGATGTGGTCCAATGTAGAGCATCCTTTCCTGAAGCCAGCCTGTTCCCTTGGTTAACTAAAGTCCAGTGGGGCCCTCATTCTATTGGATATTATTTTGGTAATTATTTTGTATAATACCGGGAGTAAGCTGACGGGCCTATAATTTTTCAGTTCTTTAACGTCGCCCTTTTCGTGGATCAGTATAATGTTTGCATTCTTCCAGTTTTCTGGGACCCTTGCAGTCGATGGACACTTCGTATAGAGATCCGCCAGTTTTCTGGCATTATGGCTCCTACATCTTTGATTACGTCGGTCCTGGGTCCCGACAGGCCGCCAATGGAGAGAACTAGTGGCGCATTGATTGTCAACTACAGCTTATTCGATACCTGATTCGAAAGTAATGCCCACGTCTTTGCAATATCGAGCCGGATGCGACAGAAGTCCGCCGTCCGGCACAGAACTTTATTAAGTCTGTGTCTGATAAAGAGGAGAACAAACACCTGGTGCGCGCTCAACTATGAACTATGAGGTTAAACGCGAGTGGATGAAGCATTCTTTCGAATTCGCCTAGCTCATTAGACGTTACTATGATATCTGCCACGTATATATATATATATATATATATATATATATATATATATATATATATATATATATATATATATATATATATATATATATATATATATATATAAACAAATATAGGCTCAACGTTCCGAACTTTCACAGTAGGTTATGACTCAAGAAGAGAGGAGTATTGGAGGGCTCCGGAATAAATTTGACCAGCTTTTTTGTTTAACGCACACCCAAGCACAGCACACGAGCGTTTCTGCATTCTGCTCCAATCGGAATGAGGCCGCGGTCGAACCCGTGACGTCATCAGCGCAACGGCATAACCACTCAACTAAAACGACAGGCCAAATATTAGTTATTTCCTTCTTTTTTCTCTTCCTTTTTCTTTTTTTTTTTTGCGAGATGCAGCTCACCTGTTATGCACAAACAAGCGATCGAGATGCGATTCAAACAAGAAGAAAAAAAAAACCGGAAAGAACGAAATATTCCCGTCATTGTCGCTCGAAACAGAAAGGCAAGCCCGCCGACTGTCTCTCGCCAAGGAGGCAAGGACCATCCTTAATGAAAGACCCTTTGCGCCGCATCGTGGGACAGACAACCACGCGGCCTTCGTACAACCGGAAGGTCTGATCTTTCCCTCCTTCCTTCCCTCTCTCTCTCGCTCTCTCTCTCTCTCCGAGGAGCACCGCGTGCTCTCTTTCCATATACCGGCCGCTCGGTTCTCCACGATGCTCGATCGACAAAACGAGGTCATCGTTGCTTGCCCGTATGCGCAGGAGTCGCACGCGTGCGAGCCGGTGACAGAGACGAAGCGAACAATACACATCCGGCTTGATTCATAATTCATTACCGGCGTACGTTCTCGCGGCATCACAGGGCTGTAGTCAAGCGCCTGATCGGGTTTCAACCCCGACGTCGACCGTCGTAACACTGCGTGTTCGCGAAAGGGTCACGCTCCTTTCTCTCTCCAGCATTCGTTAGTTAGTTTTTTCGTTCATTCATTTGTACATCGTGGTTTACGTATCAAACTGATTCGCGGGCTGCAAGAGATAACCGCTGTGGAGAGCTCCCGAGCGACTGGGAACACCCGGGGTTCTTTGGTGGGCGACGAAATCTCATTACATTCTAGCATTTTCTCATTAACTGAATCCCCACCGAAATGAAGAGTAGACCAATGGAAGAAAAAAAGAAAGCTAAGTGGCGATATAGCGCTAAATGCGAGAGAAATGCATCACGTCGCACCTCTTTGAGGTCCCGGATATTCGCGATTGAAGCCGCGTTCGCCGCATTGCAAAGTTTTCTTCCGGACCACACACGGCAGACTTCCTCAATGTTGCGAACAACACAACGCGTTCTTTTTTCTTTTTTATTTACAGGCCACCGTTACGGGACGCTCGGAAATTCAACGCTTTCCCGAGATTCCGTGGTCAGCGTAAACTTTTGTGGTTGACTGTGCGTACTCTCTCTCTCTCTCTCTCTCTCTCTCTCTCTCTCTCTCTCTCTCTCTCTCACACACACACACACACACACACACACTCTGCACGCAAATGCGTCATTTGGATGCCCGGTTAAAAAAAGAAAGAATAAAGGGGAAAGAAAAGAAAGGAGCTCGAGAGACCACGACGCAATCCAGGAAGCCGGCTCGCGCCTACGCCCGACTCGGACGCGGCGGCGGTGACTGAAGCGCGCGGCTCATCACAAAGGCAAGGACCCAATCCATCACGCGAAAAACAGGATTAGAACGCGCCCGCTCGCCCGGCGGAACGGTTGAGAGGGCGCAGAGCAAAAGAAGAACAAACACCAGGGGGATAAAGAAAAAAAAGTTTGAAGCCACCAGATGCATGGAAAGGGGAGCACGCGCACGCAACGACGGGGCAGCGAGCGATGGAGGCGGGCGAGGAGGAGGGAGGAAAGAGGGGGAGAGTAGTGCAGTGTAGGAGAGAGAGAGAGAAAGAAGAGCTATAGCGCGCACAGTTGACGGGACAGCGGAACAAATAAGGGGGTGGGAAGATGCGAGTGTGTCTATAGTTGGTGAGAGAAAAAGTCGCAGAAGAAAGCACCGACGTGTGAAATATAGGGAGAACGAGAGCGAGGATGACAAGAGGAGGGGAGAGGGAAATACGAGTATGGTACGATACACTCCCAGAGAGAACACCGACCTCGTTATGAAACTACTGCAATAGGTGCCGCATCAGGAACCTTGGCGTAAGGGCAGTGGTAGGCGAGACCCGGTTATATATAGCAATCTATCCATGCAAAAGGGAAAAGCAAGGAACGTTATCTACAAATATCTTCCGACGGGCGCGTTCCGCGGCTGCTTATATGCAAGAGAAGTTTTGTGACTGCGAGCACGAATCGATGTAGCCACTTATTATCAAACACGAGGCGACAGCAAAGCCTCTGAAGGCTCCGTCAAAAGATTTCGACGTGCAACGGCACGTTCTTTAGAACTATGTTATTTACGGGCTTTAGAATATTATCAGCAACTCTTAGAGAATCAGTGGCACATCTATAGTTCGGTACCACCACCCTCTTGGTTGTGAAAATTCCTGGTAAGCAAGTTGAAAAAAACTTCTCTGACGACCACGGTGCGACGACATGGTTATAGTAAACTCTGTAGACTGTGACACTTTTGAATACAGAGCAAAATTCTGTAGTGCTGTTCTTCATTGGCACTATAATGTAGTGTGCTGAGGAGAGCACAAGAAATCTTCTGCTGCTTCTAGAGAGAGAAGGGAAGAAGGAAAGGCAGGGAGGTTAACCAGACTGAGTCCAGTTTGCTAACCTGCACGTGGGGAGGGGAATGGGGAGTGAAAGAGAGAGAAAAAAACTTAGTTGTAGGATGTCTATAGTCGGGCACTCAAGTCTGTTGCCTTCAGGTAGTGAAAAAGCGCTCGAACTCCTTTCTGGGCTAATGAACTGTGAGGCCAGGCTCCCAAGATATTCGCTTCCGTAAATGGCCTGTCGCCTCTAAATATTCCTTCTAAGTACGCTGACAGAAGCTTAGGTAAGATGCCGACAGCTGCAAATTCTGGGGTGTCAGTTTCGTAAACAGCAAAACATTTACGGACAAATTAAAAATGTATAGTATTGGTCTTGAGTATCCGGTGGACTCCTTTCTGCGAAGATTTCTTATCTGTACGTTGACGAAATCTCCGGTGACAACAGGAGTGTGACGTCAGCGAACGCTACTCCGTAAAGCGTGAGCTCCAAGCAGCAAGTTCCGTGAACTGATATAGGATTACGGACGAGCAATAACTCTTTATATTGTTGATCCTTTGTGTCTCTTTAATGCACCATGCAGAGTAATAACATACAGATTTTTTTTTTGTAACTACGCTGACAAAAGTTGCGGTGAAATTCCGCAAGCCGAAAACTGCGAAGTGTAAGTTCCGTAAAATGAGAATCATTTTCTGACAGGACAAAAATCACTAGTATTGGCCTTTAGTGTCTGATAGTCTCCTTCCTGTGACATATATTTATACATACACTGCCGAAATATCAGCTGACGCTCGGAGTGCGACGTCATCAAGCCTAAACTCCGTAATCCGTAAATACCGAACAGTAAATTCCGTAAACTGAAGTACGTTTACGGAAAGCATTATTCTAGCGCTCGTCTTTGTCTGTTTACTGAGATATCTCGAGAGAGAGAGAGACATGAGGGGTGGGTCAGATAAAAGAAATTCGCTATCGCGAAGCAACGACGGTAGGGACAGGAGAGGCACAAGAAGGCGTGAGACAAGGAAAAGATACAGTTCGCTACAGCCATAGAGTTTCTCACTATAGTACCTAAGGGAAATCTGGCGCTGCTGCGCTGTGGTATGCATGCGAATGCCGGTATATTGTGACTTCGGATTGGCATCGTTCTCGGAGAGCCAGGCTAGAACTGTACCGTCTGTCACAGTGATTAACTTTCTACTAAAAAAGCACCTAAAAAGCTGTTTTAGCTTGATTATTACACAAAAACATGTTTTGTTTAACTATGAGAACTTGTTATTGCATGTACAATTATACGAATCGTAAAAAGTATCAGCGGGCCGCTAAAGTTGGACAGACGACAAGATTCGTGCGCGCTTTGCAACCGTTTGTCATCTGTTCTTGCTTTTCTTTGCATGGTCATGCACTGTAGGTGAGTAAAGATGTGATATGCGTGAATGGAAACATTTTATGAAGATTTTACTTTGAGAACGCGTTATTTGTGTAGCCATATCAACGTTTTAGACGAAGCCTCTTACAACACCAGCCAAGACGAGCCTCGCGGTCACCATATACCGTCATTCCCATGAGGGTACGGCGCCTCTCAAGAAACTCCCATAGACGGTGGCGCCAGATTTCCCTCTATGTGTTATAGTGAGAAACTCTACAGCGGCGTAGCCCTTGGTCACCTCGGTGGTCCGCCCTCTCAGGTGTCCCCACGCCCTTTCCGTCATAGTTCGGCGGCGGCGTCCGCGGGAACGCGCGCTTCCCCAACAATGGAACAGCGTTGGCCACAATGGCACATGGCGGAAAGAGGTGTGCACTTCCGAAATGCGTCACGCGTGTCGAACGCCCCCTGGCAGCAGCGTCTGCGGGCCGGGGCAACAACAACAAAAAAAAAAAAAACAAGTGGATCGCCCGTAAAACGCGTTTCTTAGGTACGTACCTTCGACATCACGTGCACAAGACGTTTGCTTTTACTGCGCTAACACATTCACCAGCTATAGGTATCGGGATATCCCCCTGTCACATCTCGGCGCCCCGCCACAGTGGCGTAACGTCGCTGTGGCGTTCCGTGGATGAGCACGAGGTCGCGGGCTCGGATGCCGGGCAAGCGGTGGCCGCGTTCCGATGGTGGCGAAATGCCAAAAAAATAGAGAGAAACAAAGCAAAAGAACAGAACGATCGTTTACTTATGATATAGGTGCAAGCGTCAAAAAAATCCGGGTGGTCAAAAAGTAATCCGGAGAGCTCCCCTATGCCGTATGTCTAAATTTCAGGGTTGCCTTGGGACGTTAGAATCAACCAATGTAACATCACGGCAGCTTGTTAGATAACGTGTGCTTGTGGTAATGCGGTTCATTGGAGCATCGGAGCTCCTTGTTACACAACGCTCGAAGCCGCAGAAACGAAAAATAAACGGTGGGATAAGTTTGCGTGCTTGTAGGGGGAAAGTAGTGACAGCAGTGTACAGTGGCGTTCAAATGATGACCAAGCTCAAGCAATGTTTGCAGAGAGAAAGAGTGAGAGGTGGAGGGAGAGTGCTCTTTATTGTAACGCAGATATTACTGCCGGTGTGTGTATAATAATGATGATGATGATCATCAGCCTGGTTACGCCCACTGCAGGGCAAAGGCCGCTCCCATACCTCTCAACTACCCCGATCATGTATAATCACCTACACGCTATTACTTCGAGTGCAGAAGGTGCTGAGGGACTGTGAGACCATAGGAGAGAATAAGGGTGGAATAACGAGAGAGAGAGAGAAACAGGGCGTTAGTGCCAAATCCACTGCCAAACAGTGGATTTGGCACTAACATTGAGAATGAAGTTTGACACGTTGCGTGCGAAATAAATGCAATGCAAAAATAAACTTCGGTCGTTCTGACAGACACAAAGCGTCTTCTAGAACACTGATCGTGCAAACACTCGCTCGGTTGTGTGACCGTGGTTGCACAGGCCATGTGAAGGCCTGGATGCATTGCAACAGGGCGCTGCTATAGCGCAGTCGTTGACATGGGGCTATTGAGTGTCTTTATTGGACCCTTTCCTGTCAAAATTTTGCAAATGAATGGCCATTTGTGGAAATTAAGGGACAGCCATATTTATCCGTACCAAAATTTGACGAATTATGTTATTAGCATTGCTCACACATATGATTAAATGAGTTTTTGTGTTCTTGCTTTTCTCGATGTGATATGTCATGTAAGACATTGCGATTATTGCAGGAATCATCGAACCGATAAAGTTTAAGCCTAATGGAATTTCTAAACTTGATGCAACTGGCAGATAGTACGATTCTAGTGCGCGAAGTGGATTACTCGAAAGGGCGTACTGGAGCGAAAAAATGTAAAAAGAAATTCAATCTCTCAAGTATTGAATGTAAGACAAGCAATGCGGGTCACTTATTGGACACGGTGAGTTTGCAAGGCCTATCCACGTTGATCGCGCTCGTCTGAATACCGGTGCCACCATATTAACGTGCGGTCCAAATATGCGGCACTTCCAATGATCATACGATGCGCGCGCCTACACGAACAACGAACTGACAAAACAAACGAAAGCGCGCCCAGACACGCACACGCGCGCGCACGCACGCACGCACGCACGCACGCACGCACGCACGCACGCGCGCGCACACACACACACACACACACACACACACACACACACACACACACACACACACACACACACACACACACACACACACACACACACACACACACACACACACACACACACACACACACACACACACACACACACACACACACACACACACACACACACATTCGCTTTCCTGAACAACCGTCTTGTATAGCCTACACTTCGACGACGTACTATTCTCGACACAAATGTCGAGAGTCAATATCGCGATCACGGGACACTGACATCCACTCGTATAACGCGCATAGAATAACACCTACAAAAGTGTAGCATACGTACGCATGATCACTTTGCTTAATTTTCAAAGACGACCCGCATGTTTCTACGAAAAATGTACGCGTGCGTGTAATGTATGCGGCGCGTCAAAAGTGCATTCGCTCGCCAAATACAGAGCGACACGACCAGCCATCTGCATACAAAGACAGATGTGGACGAACCTGCTGACGTCTCCAGCGTGTACGCTCCATGACATTCGTAGCCATGGAGTTTCGGATCCGCCTGACGCAGAGTAAAGAGCACGTTCGTTCCCCCTATATCACACATCAATCCGAATGCCCCGCTTAATATAACACAACATCCGTTCGCGCCTCTTTAATGTCGCACAGCTATCGGTGCACATTTCGCTTAATGTCACAAGGCAACCTGTACGTCATGTGCCGCTTTGTAGTAGAGAAACGTATTCGCAGGAGTAAAAAAAAAAAGAAACGCGAGTCCTTTACCCTTGGCTTGTTTACGCTTTTGTACACTAGAGGCGACGAGACGATCGCATGGGTAATTTTTCGCTATATACGGAACTTAAAGCTATAGCTTAACGAAGAAGGCGCGAGCAGGTTTGCGTCCGCAACACACAATGTTCTAAAGCTGCTATATATACACTTGCGTATCCCGTTATCTAATTTTTTTTGTATGGATATCAGCCACATTGTATACTTCCTGATGTGCACGTGAAACACGGCCTGTGACGCACGGACAATCTCGCGAAAGAAGACAACACAATGAGCGTCACAGATGTGCCCTTCATCGCCATCTTTTTTTTTCCAACTTCGCAAAACATGTTTTGCCGCGAAATCATGCAGAGCCAACACTATAACTGATCGACGTATTTTGCTATCTTGTCTCAATCATTCGGTTAACTGGAGCCAAAAGGCGAAAATGGCTGCATATTCCTTCACTTTCGCCCCAGGAGAAGGCCAAGAGTAGTCTTGGAAAAAAAAAAGAAAGAAAGAAACGATTGTAAAGCAAGGTTCCTTATTGTTCGGCGCATTTTATTGCGCAACATATAGAGACAACGGCCGAGCTCCGCAGAGGGGGGAACACAATTGAACACAGTCAAAGGTTTTGTTTTAAACGGGCGTCGAAAGCCTGCGTCCTCTGCGGACGAGAGAATTGGTCGATCAGTCAGCGTCAAAGCCACCTGGCCCGGATACAAGATATGGCTATATAGACAAAAAAAAAAAAAAAAAAAATTCCGCGACACCAAATTTTCCTGCTCAAAAAGGTTACATTGCACGCGTAAGCGCAGCAAAGCGGCGAAATTTGAGCGCATTGGGTGAGGTGCAAAGTTTGCATTTGAAAATTTGTTTGTTTGTTTCACATCGCGCTCGAAGAGCACAGCAGTCTGGCAACACTGACGCGTGACGAAATGAAGTGCTTTCTTCTGCGTGGTGAATGCGCGCGGTGGACGCGTGATTTCCTTCTCGCACGTGTGCCTGGGTGGTCGGTCATCCCGAGATATATTGTTCGCAGGGCGTTCTCTGGTTTGGTTTTAACGCGACAGCGTTAAATAGGGAAGAGTTGGACGATTGTGATCACGCTTCTCTAGGGGAGGTGTCCAAGATTTGGGTGAGTCGGTCCCAAATTACGACGACCAGCATGTGAAGACACGAGAAAGGGTCATGTCCCAGGAAATCGCCAAGCCAGGCGACTACTGCGTAGGCACCTCCCGAGTAGTCGTTGCTCGGGAGTGGGGGGGGGGGGGGGGGGGGGGGGCGTGATTAAAAAGAAAGCTAGATTACGTTTCTTGTGCTCGGTATATTGCGGCCCTGGGGCAAGCCATTTCATTTCGACGTCTTCGTTTAGTTGCCTTCGTTCATTACGATTTTATTGTGTGGTTGAATTGCCTTTTAACTTCCTTCGTTACGCGTCACGTTAGAAGACATACGAAGAATGTACATAAGTACAGGATTGATAATGTCGGAAGTCGGCGTCCGTCCTCTTTCGCTTCTTTTTTTGTATAGCGTCACACGCTGGTAGTGGGTATAAGCTGCAAATCTACAGCTTGATTACAGGTTAAAGTTAAAGCTATAGCTTAGCCTTGACACTCGTTTATAGTATGGCTGCATCAGATTTACTGTATTAGAGCATTGCCACATCTCCAGCAGCTGAGACCAAGCCGCCGTCGCTAGACCAATAGCCATGGTGTTCCGGCACTGAGAGTCGGTGCAAAGAGTCGGTGCAAAGAGTCGGTGCAAGGCTGTAACATACGTGTCACTAGGGTTATGTGAACGTTGGTGAACAAGAGGTGGTGAAAAATATTCGGTGTCCTTGACTCTGGTGCCTCCTTTGTTCGGTAAACCAAACCAAATCAGTCAATCAATCAATAAATCAATAGAAAGTGAGGCTTGAAACTGCGAAGGAGGGTGATTGGAAAGCGAAGCCTTTCATGAACAATTAGCGGCTGTACACAGATCATCAGCAACGTAATCATCATCATCATGATCACCAGCATATTTATGTACACGGCCGGACGAAGGCTTCTCCTAGCGATACACAATTACCCCCGTCTTGATGCAGCTGGCACTGTCCTGTAGCTGCAAATTTCCCAACTTCATCTCACCAACTAACCTTAGGTCGTTGTCGACTGCGTTTCCCTTCTTTTGCCACCAATTTAGTCATAATAACAAGTTATAATAATGGGACACTAATAGACCACCCTACTCGACCAATAATAAGTCTGCTCTATGCGCACACAGATCCCAGCTTGCTAATGGATGCACGGGCTGCAGACTCCGAAAAAAATACGGCCAAGAACATTATCCTCCGCATTCAAGGAGGTCAGGGGTATCTGACCGCTCGTTCTACTAGCATCGACTGAAATTTAACCTATAATATTTTATGTGACTTATTTTTTTTTTGCGGGATGTCGTTATGCAAATGGATGACGCGATACCACAGATAAAAATCTCAAGGCTGCTCGAGGACAATGCCCGTAGTTTATTTTGATTATCTGGAGACTCGCTTTTCTTTTTCGCCTATAAAACGCGATATAGACCACATATATAGAAAAAGCGCTTTTAGCTATTCAGCTACGTTCTGTATTCGATGGGATTTCAAACGAGCTCGTTGTAGAAAGCCTGCAGACAGTGGTCGACAGAAATTGATGTCATACAGACACAAAAGTGTCCGTAAGCAGTTTAAACCATTGTAGTAGAGCGCTCAAGGACTTTCTGTGCAATATAAAAAATTGTACGGGAAATATTTGTGCGGCTTCAAGTCCGTACAGAAGCGGCAAGTTTTAGGAGTTACACCGACTCTGTTAACAGTGTGCCTGTCGCAAGCATTGAAGCTTCTCCTCGCTACGTTCCCGCGTCGCCATAAGACATTTGTGAACGGCAGGTCAAGGCTCTCCAACGAGTCTACGTGTAAGCATGATTGATATGTTGCAGTAAGGAGACAGGACGGCTGAATATTTTGCCCTTAATAACGCCCGCAACGACAGGAGCGTCCTCCGACCGCGGCTGCTACGTTGCGCTGTCGCGCTAATACAGCGACGCTATACGTGTACGACCAACTCCAGCTCCTTAATCAAAATACTGAAACACACAAAGCTTTACAGAGATATTTTGCTCTGAATTTCTCACGCAACCGTGAGGGGAGTAGCTCACGAAGCATACGTGCTACGGTCTACGCCCCAATCTTGCCATGTTATGTGAACGGCAGGCTAAAACTCCCTAATTACGATACGTTCACGTGTTACTGCTGCGGGGCATGAACGCCTAATACCCTTCGCACAATGCCCACTTCGCACAATTCTCTTTCCACAATGACCACACAGATGTATGTTGTGGATGAATTTAACTTTTATACTCCGCACAGCACGGAGAGTAGCGCCCCATGAGGCACACGTGGAATCAGGATACGTTAGGACATCGCGGTAATACGACGACGCTATAACGGGTAAACGGCAGGCTAAAACTCCCTATAATCGCAACACACACACACACGGATATCGGGAGACCTTACGCTTCTATTGACAACTTTCTAATGCAGGCACACGTATGCACGTCTCGGTAGATGTTTGCCCTTACTATGACGCTCGTAACAACAGTAACAAACAAACAAGCAGCCTTCAATGAGGCAAACGAACCACGCGTCTCAGGCACAGCGCGCCGCCAAGCAGTCTTTTGACTGTTCGGGCGAGTGATTTAAATTCCACAACGAAATACTAAACTCCTCGTAAAGAGACCACCCGTAGCGGTGAACGCGCGAAAGCGGGATCCAGAAGAGTAAGTGGCTGGTACGTCACAACAACGCTCATAAGAAGTGAAGGCGAACGTATAGCACACCCTGTACATGTATGCGTGCTTTATGCCGACGTGCCTCCGACGCGCTGATCCTTCAGAGGTCACGCTGTGTGGTTTCTCAAAGCTAAAGTGCTAGCAGCGATATGTCACGACGCGGTATGGCGCTCCAGGCGAGCTCGTGCAGCCAATTCCGCAAGCGTAATGGCGTCACAAATCTTTTCCAGATTGCCGTATTGCTTGCCTCTTGTTCTTTTCATTTTGTACTTCTTTTTTCGCGTTCGTTCTGCATCAAAGGGCGTAAAGTGCTTTAACCACGATGATGACGACGATGACGTACTTTTAGGAAGGGCATTGCATCTTACAGTAGCAGGTGCCGCTTCGGTAGGATTGAATATCGCACGGTATGGTTTGTGACAAATGATTTGCATGGCGAAGGTTCCACAGGCGATTGGCGAAGAGGCGGAAGGTGCAGTAAAATGTCGACACATAATACAGTGGAGAAGCTGTAGTCACGTGTTAATATATATATATATATATATATATATATATATATATATATATATATATATATATTAAACAGTATTCACCCCACAAACACGCACATAAACAAAATTCTAGCCCTGGCAAGCGCGCTTGTAACGTGAAAGGAAGAGTTTTAGATTACGGGGAGACAAGCTTATGGGGCACCAACGCTTGCGTCCCGTTATTCTAAAGCTCTCTAATATGTTGCCAAACAGCACACGTACGGTATATATAGGAATTTGCGTGCGCCATCTGTAAATAAAGACTGTGATGAAAAAGACGGGACAAAGATTATTTGCTGGCATCAGCAGCTTCTACCGCTGCCTCGATTCTGTTTTCCCCCTCTTGAATTCATTTTTTTCCCCGGCATATAGTTACAGCGCTGATACGATCAGCTCAAACAAACACACACACAAAAAATCTGAAACGCACGTTTAACGCGCGTTTCGCTTTGCTTGCCACTTTGGATTCGCAATCGTCCGATTTTTCTCCGGCAATTAAAAAGCAAAATTAGCAGAGATCCCCCTGACGACCCTAGGGAATGTAACGTGATACAATCAGGAGGACCGGCCGGCCCAAGTATGGGGGGAAATTCTATACGTGCTCAAAAATAGGTTGAACAGAAGGCACTGGAAGCTCGGCAGTAAATTATATGAACAGTAAGAAGAATATCAACATAGATTTTCGAAAGGTTATGGAACTCAACGGGAACTTGTCAGAATGTCAACAAGAAGTGTAACGTAGCTTTTCAAAAGCACTATGAAAACTCAACGGAAAATGGTAAGCATATCACTGATGTTAATAAAGCTTCTCAAAATAAGTTTTACCCATTGGTATGAAAACTGAACAGGTAATTGCACAAATATCAATGAGGATATTTATGTTGCCTTTCAAATGCAATTTTGCTGATCGCTGTCGAAAGACAACAGCTATTCATAACATCAGCAAGAACTCAGCAAGGGACACACTTCAACTAACCTATACTTCTAGGAACTGTCCTCTTTATTTTGGGTCGACACCAAAGATAGATGGCTGTAAATGTGCTCCTTACAATGGACCCTAAATGAAAATATTAATTTGAGCTAGATGGATAGATTAGGCTTCTGTAATAACAAATTCGTCATTCGGAGCGATAACAGAGCTCTTGTAGGCGAGACAATGAAAAAATAGAAAATCGGAGTGGCGCCACCTTTTGTCGGCTATGGTACCTCTCATGTGATGTCAGCAGTGGCCGACTCACAGAGAGTGGCAGGTATGGAGGTCCCTTAGAGATTAGATTAACCTTGTTTTTTTTTTTTGCAAGGGTAATTCAAATTGAGGAACAGCAGTAGAAACGGGACCCTCCGTATCAATTTTCTACGCGATAAATTCGTATAGTGGCACATAGAAAAAGATTGTAGACTCGCAGACGAATAACAAAACGGTCTAATACGGCGGACACACGGGCGCACCAAAAGCCTTTGTACTAGAGGATATTTCCGGAAAGACGTTCACGTGAAACCCGACAAAGAAGCATCTCCTTATCGCTGAAGGTTCCTTGCGGAATGCGAAATATCGGAACTGATTTACGAACCTAAAGAACTGAAGGCCTTGCGTTGCTGTTGCTGAAGGCCTTGCGCGCTGGCCTTCAGCAACACAAAACTTGAGGGAACACAGTGGTGGTATGCTAACAATGTTAGTGCTTGCAAAAATGATGTAATAGTTAGCAGTGCCGCATTTCGACCACATGCACTATTACTCTAACATTTTGGAAGCCTCAGGTTAAAGAAGCAGCTCCACATGTTTTGCTACGTTACTTACTGAAAGCATATAAAGGAGATCCGCGCCGTACCGTGTGTTAGCTGCGAAACAGCGTTTGATGAGGAATTCTACAACGTAAAAGAAATGGGCGTACTTCGAAGGACCTTCAGTTTGCCCGCATGCCAGGGGTAAAACTCGGCATCACATTTTCATCTAGATGTTCCTTTAACGCTTTCGTAAAAAAGAAGTTCGAGAAATGAAAACGCGAGCCTTAGAGGAAAGGAGAAGACTAGCCGAAGGTGAACCAAAGCGCACACCCTGAATTTTTTCTCACGGACTCGCTCGTGACCGCTTTTCCTTTCTATCAGTGGGTGTCAAAAAGAAAGTGCATCGTGGGTCCAATAAAGGAGCGGCGATCCTGCAAGGCGCCAGGCTGCCGCAGTTTTCTGCACCGTACAGACGCAGGCCACTGCGGTCAGCACCTCGTGGGCGCCACCGCCTCCGGCTCCTGACGCTGGACCTGCGCGCCTTCCTGTGCGGCTTGAAGCGCATTACTTGCGTGCTACATTGAATGCCGTCCAATTCCGCCGTGTCGGCGTTACGAGCCAATCAGAGAAAGCGCGTAGCCGTGGCGCGAGCCAATCGGAACTCACAGAAGCAGGTGGCGTTCAAATTCACGCTCCAGCGATGGCTCTCCAAGTAACAGAAACAGATCTCAAAGGCTGTGCTTTTGCTGGCTCCGCGCGCCGGAAGTGATTGTGGGAGCCGGACAGACGTCATAAACCACATCTCTTGGTCATTATCTATTGCCGGTGCGGTGCGATTGTACAGTTACCTTTGATATGTTCTTGATCAAGTTCCGCGGCAAAATGGCATTTTAGGGTTGAGATCGTTGAAATTCAATGCAACACGTGATGCCATTACTTCACTGCTTTGTGACGAAATAAACGAGATGTTTCCTTCGTCATCGCCCCTCGCCGTCAATGATGTCCTGAACATCGCCGCCATGACACTTTTTTGTTGTCTCTTCCGGCGTCTGCAGCAAGACAAAGCATGACCTTCGAGATTTGTTTCTAAGCCGCTAACAGGACGGAGGGAGGGGGTGGGTGGCGTGTGAACACCAAAAGAGGCGCAGACAAATACAATTCCGAATTTTTTTTTTACAAACCAGGCAAGTGACAATATTAAGAGTTACATTGAACAATTCGAAGCATTAAATGTGATCTTCATGCACAATTCGAGCAAGCACGAAGCAGGGCGGAAAGCGCGAAATAATTTAAGAAAGAAATACGGGAGCTTCGGATGAATATTGTTCTTGCAGGGCCAAGACACCTCGACGACGCACGTCTGACGAACAGTGCTCCGTCTGTGACGATGGTCCAGTGCCTCAGGCTATCAAGATGTATAAATAGTGTAGATGCATGTTTACGCCATGTCTTTTATCTTTAATCCTCGCAGCGTTGTTGACATGCGCCGGGTGCAAAAAAGATCGCTCGCTCGGCGACATAAATTGAGCAACCGGCTCTGCTGGTGTTATGCCAAACAACTAGTTTCAACGTAATCGCTGAAGACGGCAGAAGCAGCCGCGGCAGCAGCGGCAGCGCCAGGACAAGCCCACTTGAGAAGAAAGCTCAGACTCAAGAGGCCCTCCACCGGTCCTCGGGTATCGCCAAAGTGCAAACACTAGTACAGCCGCCGGACTCGCCGTGTTTAGCTGAAGGCTGAGGAATCTCTTCTCTCTTTTTCTTTGACTTAGACTTGTGCTTTATTTCTTCCTTCCGTGGCTGCGTCGAAAGGGCTGATATATGCGAGAAAGTTCGCCCAAAAGGCTATTGACCTCTCCGACCGCGAAAGTTCGGCCACTTCTGCGCGACACCGCATGCAAGTAGCTCGGAGACATTTTCGCTGTTTCATTTTTATCACAGGTTCTGACGCGTTCGGTGCCTCCCGCGTCTATCTTCTTTTTCTTTTCTTCTTGTCTCTGTCTTCTATGCATAAACGGCTCTTTCCTGGAACATTTTATCGTAAGCGAGAACTGACTGTCTTGACGCTTGCATGGGTTGTGTGAGCGTGTGGGTCCCTTTTTTTCCCGTATTCAGCAGACAACCACGCGTTAACTGACGTAGCGGTCTGCACACAGCATGAAGCAGAAGGCATCAATTCGAAAAGAAAGGAAGACTAAAAAGTAAAGCACGAAAACTTGCACTAACAGACAAGAAAACTTTATACAAACACCCGACAAGAAAACAGGAGAGATGGAAAAGTCCAAAAAAAAGAGAGAAAAAAAAAGAACTGGCACAAAATAAACAAAAATCAGTAGCCCAACCACTTAGCCAGCAACAGCGACGTCAGCAACAGCGAAGCTGCAACCGTTGCAGACGAAAAAAAAAAAAGAAAGAAACCGACTGCCGTAGCAGACGACAAGAGTCTCTAAGCTACAGCGGTCTTAGTGGCGAAATCTACGTGAAAAAATGCAAAAAAAATAAGAGCGACTCTAGAGTTGTTTTCGCTGGCTGCTGAAGACGCGACACGTGAAGAAGGTCCCACAGTGCACTCTAGTATACCGTCAACTGGCAGACGAAAACGCAAAACGAGAAGGCCAGACCGCAAGTGTGCGAAAAAGGTCGCCGTCCTCGAGAACGTAGAGGAAGCGGTGCCCTGAACTTTAGCTGACGGACTACAAGAAGCTCTCAGTGAAACGGCAGCCGGCGCGTAAAGTCAGCAGCACGGACGCCAGTCGTTGGCGAAAAATAAGAGGCAAATCCGATGCACGTTACCGTTGGGACGGCTGCTCGCCTGATTTTCACGGAAGACGGTGCGTTGCCCGGAATATTCTATTAACACCGAATAAGCGTTGCGAGCTCAGTGAGACGGATCACTGCGTATTTTTTTGGTAAGCGAATCCTGATCAAAAATAGTTAATTTTTGTTTCCGTTGAAAACATATATTCACGACTGTAAGCATTGAGAACCATACCGTCAACAGCGGAGAACAAAAAGTTCGCTCAATTTGGAAATCAACAATCAAGAGAAATTTAAGTGTGGTGTTCAATGTTCCGGTACCTCACAAGTAAACTGTAGTACAGACCGCAGGGGATGGGGCTCCAGAATAACTTTACCCCGAAAGCACGGTACACGAGCATTTCTGCATCCCCTCCCCTCAACGCCATGCGGCCGCCTTGTCAGGAAACGAACCCGCTACCTTGTGCACAGCTGGAGAACGCCAAAGCCACAAAGGCACCGCTGTAGCGGGTTGAACAAAAATCAAAGGCCTGACATAATCAAGGGAACCGACGCAAGGAAACTTCCGTGTATAAGTAAAAGAAAAAAAAAGGAATGCACAATATGGGTTGTATACGCAACACGTTGTACGGGCGCTTCTGAGGTAATAAAAAAGCAGGAAAAAAAAGAAAACGAGCCAACAAGCCAAATTTAATGAATGCCAGCCGGCCGTAAAACGGAGGAGCCGAAATTCAAAGGCAAACCCTATAATTCTGCCATCGAACCAAAACCAGCTCCGCCGACAGCAGACGAGACAAAAAACAAGAAAAGAAGAGCCGGCTTACGCGCATGCAGACGATAGGCAGACGATAAGCAGACGGAGCGAATGTGCGGACTGGGCCCGGTAAAAAACAAAACAAGGATAATGCTGCACCCACCCCGACGCATCCAAAAACAGCAACTACAGAGTCAACCATACCGCACGCAAGGCAAGCGGACATGTCGAACCGAGAAGGCCGAGTTATGTTTGGTGAAGGAACGAACTGGAAAGGAGGAGAGCAACTCGAATTGCTCCTGTGGTTTTGCGTCGAACTGTGAATCCGGGAGGAAGTGAAAAAACGGTACATGATTCGCCGAGAAAATCCAGAGGATGTCAGTTGCGCCTACCTATATCAAGTTCAACTTTATTCTTCGAACTCTTTTACTCTCACTCTTTTTTTTTCCTCTTCGATTTTTCCGGCATACTGAGCAAGTTGGTAGCGAGATAAATACTACAACACTAGACAGGGACGTGATGTAATAGAAGAAAGTGAGAAATGGGCAAATATATATCAAGCACTAGTTAAAGAAACCACAGGTGGCCATAACTAAATTACAACACCCAACTGCGGTGTATGCAGCAGTCCCTGCGTTGCTCTGTGTCCTTAACTCTTTAATCAGAACGATAACAATGCTGTAGACACTATGAAAATGCCTCCAAAAGATTAACGACCAAGTATGACTAGCTGTGTCCCCATAGCTCTCGATTTTCTTTGATATGCGCATTGTGTTTATATAGGATGAATTTCTCATAGTGGGAGCAAAATATCTGTGGGGCGCGAGAAGAGCGACTTTTTTTATCCTTTACCATGCCCTTAACGTGCAATAGAGATAATGCTAGTCTCCTATCCTATGCTAGTCTCCTAATGCTAGTTCCTATCCAAGGAAAATATTGTACATATATAACCCGACTAACAGCAAGAGCAAAGTGCAGAACTATTCAAAGAAACAGCAACAAATATCAAAACGGCTCATGGCATTCAAAAAAGCGAGTTCTTTGTCAGGGGGTGTAAAAGACAGCTCACTAACACATATACATGCGCGCTTTCTGATAGTTTTACGATGTGAAATAACCAACTCACCCAGCTTTTAGTTCTTTTGCAGTTCACTTCCGAACCCTAACAAAAAAGTTACATTTTTGTTTCGTTTATATTTAATATTCATTGCTTTTCGTTTCCTTTCTTTTGACATGTGATTGAATATTTGAATACGAATAATTACCACAAGGATTAAGCGCCAGATTATCATTGTCGCCGGCCTCCATTGTCCTTTCCCATGTTTTACGAATGTATTCAAACACGACTTGATGTTCGTAAAACACACACAAAGCAGCAAGGAAGACGCTAATAAAGTAAATGCGCCAGTTAAAAGTCTCAACTACACCATCGAATCAGTTCCTTCTCTTAACCTTTACAAAAATCCTCGCTGATGTCCTTAAGCATTGAATAAGCTTTCTTCAGAAAAACTACCGAATTTCCATTGGTACATTTGCAAAGATTTTCCTTCGTTCACCCCGAAGAAAGGCGTGGTCCATGAATGCTTGTCGCGCCATTTTTTCCCGTCATTGGCAATGAGGAGAGTCTAGACGAAGCGGTTCCCTTGGAAACGTTCCACAGTTAACTAGAAGCTCGATTTGCAAGGCGCAACAGTAATGCGAGGCCCTAACACAGACGCTGCCTCGAATGAAGTCATCCGTCTCTTGGAGTCGCCTCGCTGACACCAGGCCAGCGATCATATCCATATGGCGGCGTGGTATGCTGCAATGCGAAGTACACTCGAGTGGCAGTGAGAGAGAAGGTGGATTGTTCATTGGCTGCGAGGTTAACCCTTTCCTGTAGAATGTCGCTGATAAAAATCACACATACTGTTCAACTGTATCTCAACAGAAAAGACGTTCAAAGCAGAGCAATGTCAATAGAAAGTCAATGTAATGACATAAATGAAAGTTTAAGGCTGTGTTACACAAAAGAAGAATTATCAATATAAAAATTACGCTAGACTCACATGCCTAATGAGATCTATGTAGCTACAAAGGGAGGAAAATACTATACAAGGGAAAGTGTCGCTCAACACGTCACTCTTCGAAAAAATGACTTAAATGAGTTCGCGAAATGAACTGTTGCAAAGTGATACGTGATGTTGAATCTCGACCGAAAGTCTACCTAACACAACAAACAGTCAACAGAGAGATAATTTTTAAAGTGATTTTTGTGAGTGCAAGCGCAAAGCGATTTGTTGCAGCGCTTTCGAAGACAATCTGGAATACTGTGAAATATCTGGCGGCAAATAATTCAAGCCACTCTACTCTTTCATTCGCCACATGGACATTAACCTCATAGCCAACTGAATTCATGGACTCTCTCTTTGGTACTGCCTCGACCGGCATAAACGATCTAAAGAGAAAGGGCGAGGACGAGACACTTAAAGTGTAAAAAGTCCAGCTCCTAATAGTAGAGAGAGAGGAGTATTGCAATTTCAAGTACATTTTAGTCCATGAATAATCATTGGTTGCCCATATTTATTCTACACAAGGCTCACGCGAGGTAAGAAATCAGTACGATGCCCACAGTGCCACTTTCGAAGAGCGGGTAGCGGAGAAACGCTGTGAACATGTTTAGGAAATTGCGCTTATGTGCTTCGGAGGCGTTCTTCGCATTCCTACGACATCCCAGGTGTTGTTTAGCTAACATTGAACAACGAGGTCATCTTACTGTATACTAAACGAAATTCCGCTCGTTTTCATGTTTCTTTTCATACTGGGCCTGGAGCGCATGCGAAATAAATATAAATATCAACATAGCCGACCACATACAGCTGGCCGGAGGTTGCCAGACGATTTCTTTAAGAAAATATAAGACGTACAGCCATATTTCTGTGTTCCATAATCTAAAACGGGTGTAGAAGTTTAAATATCATAAGCCCTTTGTTGTGGGGTGATATTTATTTTATTTTTGTTTTCCTCTGCTTCTAGGTGCCTGCTACACAATCGGTCCTCATGTTGCTAAACAAATGCATTCCGCGAACTCGCTCGACTGCGGATGTCGCAGTTGGCGAATATTAACATTACACATAGCAATGCTCCGTTGCCAACGAGTGACGTTATATGCCAACGTCATTTGATACCGATGACATCAAAGTCTGCCCGAATGACTACCGAAACTGTCGCAGATCCCTTGCTTCCCATTCATTAATGTAGCCCGTTGAGTTGGGAATTACGGATGCGTTGGGAATTATGATTACATAAGGTCGCCCAATTGACGTACTATTTGGGAAACATGGCGCTAACGCTAGCAGAGCAACTTCAGAGCCGGTAGCACGAATAGATAGGGCGCGCGAGTTTATTCGTTAAAGTTAAAAAAATTATTTGATGACAGACATTAACGCTTAGAGATGATGCGTGATACAAGGAAAAAGAAGCAAATATTGGTTTAGGTGCGCTGGCTATTGTGGAGTTTGCGGCGTTCAAATGCATTAAAGAACTGTAATTAACAGCAATTATGCAGAACATCACATCGAACTTCTTGCCGCACCTTGCAGTACGCTTCTTAAAATAGCATTGCTTTGCATCATTATTCTTACTAAAGCTAATTAGGACAATTTTGTTGGTGAACAGAAGGTTTTGCTTCAAATAAGCTTTGTTCCATGCCACTGGAACATTCAAAATAAGGTCGCGTCTCTAAACGAAAACAGAGGAAGTGAAAAGGACAGAAAGGTTAAGCACAAGCTTTATAATTTTGACATTCAAATTGTCCGCTGCTCTGTAAAGAATCGCAGTGGATACGACGCGCTCCCATATAGAGACAAGCTGTTACACCGTCATGTTACACCGTCATTCATGTTCATGTTCATGTATACTGCAGAAATCATATGGAATTACGGGAATTCATCGTAACCTTCAGGGTAGCAAGAAGTATAGCCTTTGAGTATAGTCTACAGAAAGTGTATGTATTTTCCAGTTAGCGCCTATAGGTGTCTATGTGTAGATTATCGTCTTTCTATTCCCTTTTCCCCAACCCCCACTGTAGGGTAGCAAACCGGGTGCTCCTCTGATTGACCTCCCTGCTTTTCCTGTCCTCGCTCTTTCTCTATTTACGAGCAAATCAACTTCCCTTTTCTGGACTGGCGTTTGTATATTTTTTTAGTGCAACCAGACTAGAAGCGGTTAGACAGATTAACTGGGTAAGCAATGGACAATACGTACGCAATAGCCAAAGGGATCCATTTCATGCCTACCACCGTTAAACGTACCTTTGGCCTTCTGAAACAACATAATAACCTTTAGTATCATAAAATATCGTGAACAATACTGCAGCATTATAATAAATATTCGAGTACAAAGCTGTTCTTTTTTCCCCAGACAAAGTAAAACCCTAATACAGGCTACCGGAAGTGGAACTTGGTTAACTGGATTTCTTGAACGCAGTAGACGCTATTTTATGAGGGATAAAATGTGTCGCCATGTTTTCCTTGACCTTTTATTGAGTATTGTGTATTTCTTGTGTTTTGCGTATTAGTTTGTGTGTTATACGACACCACGTTTCCAGGGAAATTTCGAAATTAAAATTTAAATGCAATGCTTTTGCAGGCTGCCTACGCAGACTCCCTGTTCAGCCTTCCCATGAGGCAAACAGAACTTACAAATTTTCAAGGAAAAAAGTCAGGAACTTTGCGACGTTATATACTAGGCCTAACAGGTTTCTTTCGGTCGCTTGGCGGTGCACAAAGTTTCGAATTTGCTACACTTTGAGCCATTCGTGTGAAGTTTTAGTACCACCTGAAAGTGCAAGTTGCACTACAGGGAACAAGAACTTCGCACTGAAGTGTCAAGAGGCGGGGCTGGAAAAGTACCGCACGACATTCAGTTTAGTTTCAACAGAAAATCCACTGAGCGCAATTAAAGTCAACAGAAACGCAATCACATTTCTTAAACATACTTGGAAGGGCAAGCAGCGCGCGATAGCGCTTTGTGGCCGCATCATCAATTTAAACGACATCGAAACGAGAAAATGAAGCAGCTGGCATATACTGCACAGGCATAGGCGAAATATTTTCCGTCAATAGAAAACATCTGTCAGACAAATAGCAAAGTGACATTAAACACATTGTTTGAGGCGTGCAGGCATTGTCGCAACGCGAAGAACTCCATCCACTTGACTCCCTGCCTTTCGCGACACGGCGAAGGCATCCAATGAGTACAATATATCATCCCCCAGCGAAGGCAGAGCCACACGTCAAACAGTAGGATACGAATGATGAAATCGCAAAAAGTAAATAAGTTCTTAACGCTGCAATGCTTTTACATATTTGTTAATATTAGTGTATTTCTTTAATTCGCAGTCATGAAGAACTCTGGGCCACACATGGACAAATATTACTCGTAAATCATTACTCTTAGGTTCTGCAAACTGGAGAATCATAGATGTAAGAGGTTGAAAAAAACAAGTTTGTGACAGTTACTTCCGCGGCTCTAACTTGAATTGGCACAGAACTGTATTTTTGTCTTGGTCCAGAGTAAGCATACGGAAAGGAGAATTTAAGTTCGGTATCTTTTTCGAAATGCATCAAAACAAATCAATATACCAATCATATTGAACATGGGGACATACTCAGAAGACACTATAATTTAGAAGTAACATTTACAGAGCTCTCCGCCAGAAGCAGAAAAGTCTTGACGTCATTCCTGACGTCATGGCAACGAAAGAAGCACCCGCTTTACCCTTGCAAATGTTTCAACATAAACAAAGTCGTCTTCATATTGGCATTTTGCAACTTGAGATAGCCTTTCCGACGAGGTGCAGCTAAATTTTATGGATGACTTTTGCGAAGGCATGGTCGGTGACGTTAGAACCCTAATAAAAGAAAAAAAAGAAACGGTCCTTCTGTAAACAAGACGCATGCGCTGATGCTATGTTTACCGACGCCTTTGGGTGAACAGTGCATCCTCGCCGAGTACCACGTAAGTAACAACTATATGCGCACTTCGTCGCAGACGTGAGCAGGGGCACCTCCCAGTTGACGTCTTTCCCATAATTCTTGTGACGTTAAACTATCGCACAAAACGCGCGTATAACGATTTCGAAATAAACTGTCCTTCCCTATCGGCACGGATCACAGAAAGTCAAAGACTGCCTCGAAAAACCAAAAGCGCCGCTCCTATCGGTTTACTTTTTCATCTCAGAATTATACATTAGCTCATTAATCTAAGACGCGTCACACAAAAGAAAAGCTATGTCGAAGAGTCCTTACTGATGATTAAGGAGCTATAAGTTTAAGTCATAAAGTTTCTTTAAAAAAAACTTACTCGATGGCACTCTGGGCGCTGCGATCACTCAGCTACCACGGGAATTATGGGTAATACACATGGTTTTGTCTCATCTTGGCGCTTGCGGCTTCAGATGTTCTCGAGGCGTTGTCTATAACGGTTTGTCTTTCTAAATTTCCGACCAATCACAGGTTATCGAGACCAGGCCTCGTTATGCGCACCTGCATAACCATAGCGAGCTGTCACACCCGCAACGCGATGTTTCGTTGAAAATGACCCGATACGCAAAGCCACAGCTCCGCTCGAGAATCCAGGAGGACGAGATTTAGTCCTGTACTAACCGTCATTCCGATGCTGGCTGAACCACACTGCCTACAGCTGCCGCAAGTACTAGCGCCCTCTGGCTCCCTGTGGAGGACACTAATAAACTTTTCGTAGGAAGCTGTATGACTGTTGTGGCTATACCTACTTTGCACACCACAAGGTACAAGAAGAATTGTCCTGTGTAAAAACGCCAGCGGTAAAAAACAACCGCCAGCCATCCCCCAACCAAACAACGGGTCACACAGGCGGTGAACGGACGTCTCTCGACACGTTAGTTCGGTGCAGTGGAACGGGTGCTGCGGCGCATTGAGTTTTCGTTGGAAGAACTGGTGGACAACCAATGAACTTGCAAGCCGAATCCTCTCTTATCTGTCCTTTTTTTCGTTTCTTTCTGCCTTTCCAGTGCGATCTGCGCACGCAAACAACACACCAAGATCAAAGCGACCGCGTGGGCATCAATGAGGATGTAGTTTGAGCCGCGTAGGACGCGTGTCTCGACGTAGTTCAGGACCGTGGGTTGGGCCACCAAATGCGAGAGCTTTCGCGTTTATTATCGTTGTTATTTTTTTTTCACGTTGAGTCTTTAGCCGTTGCTCACATTGCTCACATAAGGCTTTACTAGTCAGTTCTCGCGCTCGAAGGGAGCATGCACTTCCTGAGATTAACGCGGCTTTACCGTTATCCGCACAGAGGAGCCACGTTCGCCCACAGGCGTCCGCCAGTTACGCAGCACCTGATTCGATCGCACAGAAAAGGTTCCCGATGACGTCAGGAGGCGCGCTTCGCCGGATTTGGTTAATTCGATCTTTCCCGGATAAACCGAGGCGTCTGCGTGGGAATGCAGTTAGGAGGCGTAGATCAATTGTTTGTGACATATAATCAAGGATGTGTGCATGTTGCTATACATCTGTTTTAGTGTACGATTGATCCGTGTAAAACGTTACAACTGCGGGCGTTTCGCAATTTCTTTTTCTGGAATTGCGCTCATTCTCGCTTTCGTGTCTTGTTCTGTTTTTGTGACCCTTAGTGGCGCGGTCGCAGCGAGTGTGAGTTTGAAACGATGCGCCCACGAACGACCTCATTCGCGCCTCCACAGGAATCAGAACTATTACGTCGAACTCTTGCGTTTGCTTCTGTGTTGTTGATAAATTCGACTTCGCCTGCCATCTGCTAACAACCCGGTTAAGCTCAGATGGTAGAGTGGCTGCCCCGGAAAGGCCGTGGTCCCGGGTTCGAATCCCGGACCAGGACGAATTTTTCTACAGCTGCGAAGCTTTCCTTTCGAGGAACCCGTATGGGTTTCCTTTGTAGCACTTAGCTACGTTTGAGTGGATGTCTCATTTTCCCTTTAATAATTACTTCTCTCTACCTTGCGGGTTTCCGCAGAACTACTACTTCAAAATTTATATTTTGTGAACAGTCCTTCTCAATTTATATTTCGAGAGAGAGAGATAAAAAAGAGAGGAAAGGCAGGGAGGTCTACCAGACCTTTTATTATATTGTCGAGCTCAACGCCTCGGTGTTGTCACAGTGAGCTTTCAAAGAGGCAGTGGCAGGGGGCTGTGGGTTTTAACTTCGATCCTCTGTGATTTATTAACCTCACCCGAAGCACGGTATATAAGTAGCAATGCATTCCATTCGCATCGCGATGCGCGTGCCGCCGAGGCAGGCAATCGAACTCAGCACCTCGCGCTCAGAGGCAGAATGTAAGCCTGGTACTCCGACAAATGGGACAAAACCGGAACCTCGGTGCCCTAGCGCCCCTAGATGCAACGGCGCTGAAAGAACCCAATAAAGATTCCGTTTCAAAAGTTCTGTCGGTCACAGAAGTTCACGGGACACTGCTTTCACAGCAAAATGTGAACTTACGCCGCGTTAACGAGTGCCGCGTCAAATTTAATGAATCACTGTCTGAGAAACGCTGCTAAACACTTTAAACCTCAACTAGAGGCTATGAGCCCAGCGTCCGCGCCAGCTTAGTGTTTTTTTCCTGCAAACGCAATGCCCCGGAAACGATTGTGGCCGCCTGCGTACCTTAAAATACGAATTATTTATTAGGCAACGTTACTCGGGACTCTTTTCGGACTTGCGGAGGATCGTAACAAACGGAATATTCGCATAGAACGATCTGACGGCGTTAGAAAAGTCCTGCCAAGGCAGGTCCAGTGCTGCTTTGTTAGAATAAAGGGACTTAGAAGTGATAACGCGGTATCCTTACTGCCAATGAAGACAGTTTACGCCCGCAGTAGGGCTTAATATGCCGCCTCGCACGAGCCTTGTAGCGCTGTCCTGCGGCAGTCTGTAGCGACCGGCTGAATACACGCCAATATACGCGCATTATTCTACGCTCGGACAGTGGCGGGGGCGTCCGAAAGGTCAGCGCAACAACAACGACCTCCCCACCCTCTAATCTACCACGCGAGGCAGAGCGGGGCAGGCGCTGCAAAAATAACCCCGCGTCCCACACACTGGGGATAAACTCAGCGAGCACCTCGCAGACTAATCAAGGCACCGCAATGACCGCTGCAGAAAGAACGGGAGAAAAGGGGGGGGGGGGAGGGGCAAAAGGCGGGCGAGGGTCATCGCGGAAGGTGAGGGATGAAGCGGGGAGAGGGAAGTTCGAAGGTGGGCGGTATACGAACTGAGACGAGGGTCACCGCAACGATATACGCCTGGCGAACGTCAATAAACAGTTGGACCCGTCCAGCGGAACCGCACGGGCCTTTATTGCGTTCCCCGCGCGGAAAGGACTCGCAGAGGGCACACAAGCTCCGCTTAGACGAACGCCGCACCGTAACACGGTCACACGGACGGCGAACGGACGTCTCTCCACACGTTAGTTCGGTGCAGTAGAGCGGGTGCTGTGGCGCATTGAGTTTCCATTGAGTTCCCCGCGCGGAAAGGACTCGCAGAGGGCACACAAGCTCCGCTTTGACGAACGCCGCACCGTAACACGGTCACACGGACGGCGAACGGACGTCTCTCCACACGTCAATTCGGCGCAGTAGAGCGGGTGCTGCGGCGCATTGAGTTTTCATTGGAGGAACCAACCGGTGGACGAACCAAGCTTCCCGTAACGCTTAGAAAGGCCATTTTCATAGCGCATGAGAGTAATATGTTAACACGGTTTAACTTGCTGTTCACATGCTGCGGATTGAGTGTTTATGGCGTTGTACTTTGCAAAACGGGGTCGCTGGTTCGATGCCCTTAGACGACAGGGAGGAGGCTGAATGCAACATATCCCGTGTTAATCAGATTTAAACATGCTGAGGCACTGCAGGGACGCCCAGGGTGGTCGAAAATAAACCGGAGGCGTCTACGGCGTTCCAAATAGCCAGTGTTTGGCTTTGGGACGTTAAATAGCCACAACCTCTTCTCTCTATAACTTCTCGTTCCTGCTGTCTAGTTAAGCTCAGCGAAAAGCACGCTGACACTATATCACAGAGCCACCCTCTCTTTCCTCTAAGCCATTACAAGCATTCCCGCGGCGAAGCCGCGGGAAACCGGCCGGTATGCGCGATAAGGCTCCATCACGGTGACTGTTCACGCTTAAATTATACCGAAGAACTGGAGGAGCTAGAGGTAGGCAAAGCGGAGTACGACAGGCACATCGGCTAGGCCTGCCAGCTATACGCTATACTTAAGGCGCTGCTCCTGTAGGGCTTGCGATCCTCGCTGCCGCTAATCCGGGTCTATTAATAGGACGCGTGATAGAAGGGGGGGGGGTCAACCCGTTCTTCTTTCCCTAAGCCACACCCCCCCCCCCCTCTTCTAACTTCTGCTGGCCGATCGTGGACCGCGTCAAGTCCTATCGCCGCCGTCGCCGCCTACGAACCACCGTGTTTGCGTTGGCCGGGCATCGGCGCTGGCTATCTTTAGAAGCATCCGCCACCACGCGCAGACGACGCGTGCGCTAGCCGGCCGCAAGATGGCGTCTCAGCCGTCTGCTAGACCAAGGACGCCGTCTGCGCGCGAGGCTTTCGTTCTTTTTTGAGGGGGGGGGGGTGGAGGACAGGATGCACGATCGGGCATGTTGGTTATCGATGCTGCATAGAACAGCACAATCAAAAAGGACGAGCAAGGACAAGACAGCGCTTCGTCTTGCATTTCCTCGTGTTCCGGCTGCGCTGTTCTGTTCGGTGGTGCGGCGTAAAACAGCCGCCATTTGTCGGGAATTTCGTGGTCGGAGAGTGAACCAAGAAAAACGCTGCACACGTGTTGTTCGGTGGGCAACCACGTTCCCGCTTTGCTCTTAACTGCTGTGCACGTATAGAGACATTAAATTGTACTTCATATCGACGTACTTGCCGTCGTTCACATACGCTAACCTGGAGAGAGGGAGTGCGGTACGTTCATAACAGAAGGCGGCAGCGAGCTGAACGTTTTACTTTATTAATTTATTCATATTTTTACTTTCCCTTTCCGTTCATTCTTTCGATGAAGCTACACATGGTCGCTCGTTAACAACTTTCATTCTTGAATTCGGCGTCCTCTCGTTTTTAACACTGAATTAGGTCGAAGTTTCGCTCCTTCCTCATTAGTTCCTGTCTTCCTTTCTTTCTTTCTTTCTTTCTTTCTTTCTTTCTTTCTTTCTTTCTTTCTTTCTTACTTTCTTTCTTTCTTTCTTTCTTTCTTTCTTTCTTTCTTTCTTTTTAAACAGCTGCAGCAGCAATGCACCTGAGTTTGGAGCTCGCGACGAGTTCATTTCACTGTTTCCGGCCTCATGCCTTTGCAATGATGCCGGCCGACAGAACTGCCGAACGGAACGAATTCGTACCAGACGAATACCTACCCCAGCGTTTATTGAACGCAAAGGCAGTGTGGTAGCGGACATCGATCTCAATAAATCGTTCTCAATATTCAATTGCAGCTGAATGTGAAATTTGCTGAAATCGATATGTAACCATTAGAAACATGACAGGATTTCTGTGACGAGTTACGTAAAGGCTCCACGTGATGGGTAAAATAGATTGACTGGTAATAAATAGAGACTGAAAACTGCTGCCAACGGAATTCGGACAGGAATTAGTCGTAGTCCTTGAGCTTCAAATTTGGCTGCCACAAAACGCGCGCGCGCGCACGCACACTGTAGTTAGGCGCACATGAACAAAACGACGCTTTATCGAAGACAGTTGAAATACGAAGTAGTCAGGGATAACCAGAACGCGTTCCTTGGTTTCCGCTTTCGCCAATACTTGCAATACAGGCTTGAACTCGGCTTGTGTGCTTAGTAGGGTGAGTACGCCATACAAATACAGTTCCACGCGCGTTACCCATACACACATTGCAGTTCGGCGCGATCAAATACAACATAGGTATATCTACACACGCAACACAAACGTAAGCAGAAAGAAAAAAAAGAAGAAAGAACATACAAGAGAGTAAAAACAAAAGCACAAGCAAAAGCGCACACACGCACACGCACACAATAATACATCCACTTACACATGGGATGCACTCACGCAAACACACACGCACACTATTGCACACAAACTCGGGCGAACGCACTCACGCATACACGCACGTAGTTACTACGCGCACACCAACACAACAACGCACCCCACATAATTGCGCGCAACACATAAACGCAGCGCGCTCGCACTGAGGCGCCGCAGCGTCGACCCTGTCCGAAAAGAGAAGAGGGCGGGGGGGAGGCTCTGTCCTTGTGGAGGGTGCCGGCGCCGCGCGTGAGGCGTGATCTGTCGCCACCTGTGCATCGTAAAAAATTCGGCGCCCACGAGGCTGACGCCGCTGCTTAGGCGAAGCCAGGCATTCGCGGAACACATCACTGTACGAAACGTTCGTCTCTCTCTCTCTCTCTCTCTCTTTCCAGGTCTTGAGGTGCAATCCGTTCACTCGGCCTCTCTGGCGCCGAGGAATTCCTCTCAGCGAGACGCATCCTCTCTGTGCGCGAGCGTTTGCGCGTGGACGAGCCTGAGTTTGAAGGGAGAGGGCGAATATGAACACACAGGCTCACCTGGATGACCTGGATGACTTCTCGTTGACCACCCCCCAAAGGCTACAATAACGAATCGCAAGGGAGAAGAGCCAGAGAGATACATAGAAAAAGGAAAATGGCAGTGGGAACAGCCAATCTCGATAGAAAATCACAAGGGACATTCAATTGAATTTCACCAAAATGTGCTTTGCAGGGCCGAGACTGAGTCCGAGAACCCCCACAACCAGCGCCCAAGGTGGGAACCAGTTGTTGCGGTCTACCCTCTAATGTCACGACGCCGGGCAGGAGTCGAGGTTTTCGAAAAATATTAACAAAAAATACAGATCAGTGTTCAGCTCTAGCAAGCCCCCTTACCATACTCTCCACCTCCTCATCGTGATCATCGCGGCCGCAGCCATCGCACAACTGCATTCCGTTTGGCTCGCCTCCTAGCAATAGGCTGGAACGCACAGGCTCAGTCAAATCTCTCTGTCTCTGCCAAAAAATAATTTCTCCCGCTTTGTGCCCATGGAATTATCAAGCACCGGATGCACCCCACCAAATTCCGACACCTATGCCGATATTGTGGTGTACCAGACACCCTCCAACACATGGTGTTGGTGCGCACACATCGCGAGAAAAACAGTCAAGATGATGCCTCAGAAACGCTACAAGCGATCGAACAAACGTGGGAAGCAATGTTAAAGGCACACAGCCTGGAAGATCAGCGAAGTCCGGTGGATCGGGCTCGGGCTGCGACATTAGCCAACGGCTTGCTGGACTAAGCCGCCCACCTAGGGCGCAGAAAGAAGACTTTCTCGCTGTTTCTCACAATAAACGCTCATTCCTCCTCCCGCTTTTGAAGAATGTGGAAATGCGTTCTTTCAGGACGACCGAGAGAAAACGACCGCGAATGTCACTTGGTCGTCTCGTACAGGCTTGAAGCTGCGCCGTCCAGTACAATTTCGCAACGGGGAAATATACACGCGTGCGGACGCGGGTATATCTACAACATGAGGAAGTCCTTACAGAAATTCTGTTGTCTCTCTATGAAGTTTTCATTGAGTGCAACAGACTTTCAATTTCAGTTGAAAAAAAAAATATTTCGCATGACTCCAGCAACGGGTGCAAGGGATGTTCCACAACGACCCGCATGCTGTCTACGGCTACAGCAAAGCACTGAAAAAAACAGTCACACGCCTATAACGTAAGTGCTATAGTATCTCGCGCGCTGAGTATTGCGAACGCCGTCGTCGGCTTTTGATTCCAGCACAAATAAAGACGCGCGCATTAATCAAGCGCGAGTAGCGGTAGTTACTGAAAAGGAAAGTCAGCCCGAAGTCGATACAAAGAGGCCGATAGTGCGCGCCTGTGCAGGCATGCTTGAAAAAATAAAAAGAAAAAAATAAAAGACGTTGGAAGCCAACTGTGACGGGGAGACGTCGAAGCGTGCACGTGTGGTCGTATAATAACGGCCTCACAGAACGTAATGAGGTCCGCGGCTCACTGGGGAACACGGACAAACCCCGGGCTTGTTATGGTGCGTAGGCTATTCTCTTTTATCAGTCTTTCTTTTTCTTTTTTTTTTCATCCCGACAGCCTTTTCTACATGTCAGAGAGCTGTTACTGTGCGGTGCAGACGGATTGCGAGAACGGTGTAGCATGAAACGGGACCCGCTGTAGGAACGAAACTAGATGGAAAGGAGAAAAAAAGAACACAGGAATCGACCAGTCTGCAAATAATTACGACGGAGACATAAAACAACTACGCCGGGCAGAAGAAGGGTTGTATTTCGACGCTTCAATCAGAGGTTGCATCGACGCAGACGGTTCGGTTCTCCTGAAAGAGAGGTGCCCGGCCCTGCTTCCCACAATGGGCAGTAGTAAACGCGTCAGGCTTCGTTCCCTGGAGGCTCGAAAAGAACACCGAGACTGATAACTGAAGCAACACAATGCGAAAGCTCAGATAAAACAGAACGATAACGTTACGGATGCTGCGAGTGATACCCTGTTTGACACAGGTCGGCTGTCCCAAGCGCAAATGAGAGAGCATCCCTCAAAGATTAGGCGTAACACTTTCCTCGTGGGAGAGTGCAAACAAATGACATAGATTGATAATTGAAGCGACGTAGCGCAATAAAAGCCTCGCAATGAGATAGGACATTAAACGACTGTTCTGAGTGATACGGCACTTCAGCTGTTGATGAATATTGATCAAAGCTAGGAGCTAGTTGCGCAAATGTGAGGCTTCTTTCACGAGACACTGCAACAGAAGGCCACGAGTGATAACCGAAACGACGCGGGAAGCCCTGATAAAAACGGATGTCGTTACGGCTGTTGTTGGTGATACCCCATCTGGCTTGGCTGGCTATTTCTGGCGAAAATGAAGACGCTGTTACGCCAAGCGTATAGGCGTGAAACTTCATTCGTGCGAGCGTGGAAACATATCGTACAAGTTGCTAACTGAAACGATGTAACACAAAAGCCTGGCGATACGGTGTGGGGATGTTATTGAATTGTAGTGAGTGACCACATGCTCATAGCGTGGTTGGTGGACCCCTGTGAAAGCCAGACCCCGTGGCAAAAGTAGACGTGAGCTTTAGCTTACACGAAGGTCTTCTTTTTAAACAACGCAGAGACTGACAAATGCAGCGACGTAATGTGAGAGCTTGGCGTGGTTGGTGGTCTTTGGTGAAATATGGATTACGTTACACGTAGAATGGGCGCGAGGTTTCGCTCACAAATACTGATAACTGAAGCTACGCAACGTGATAGCTTAATGATAAAGGTAATGGGGAGGTTACACGGCTGTTGCTAGTCAGACGCTTGTTGGCATGGTTCACTGTTTTCCAATGAATGCGGGGAACCTGCCACAGCGAGCTGGCACTAGGCTTAACTTGTAAGAGGTCGAAACAGGAACGCCGAAATTTATATTACCGAACAAATAAAGCACCGTCCCACAAGAGCAGTGGCAATAAAAACGGTACACACGGATTTCCTGTGCTGTTTGGAAACTGCTTCGGCAAATCGGGAATTTCACTACGCCGAAACAAAATGCTGCGTCACTTGTCTGCGCACGTCTCCTTTCTTCTATTCAAATGTCTAGCCGGAATATCTTCCGCAAGGACATCTTGGGAAGGCTGATTGGTACATTTCTGTTAGCATGACTGAGTGGGTACATAACCACGAACCAGACAAGAAACCCCAAATTCGACTTTATTAATCAAAAGACTAGCGCAAATCCTGTCCTGTCGTCCTGTCGTCCTGTTCCTGTCCTGTCGTCCTGCTCGTCCTGTCGTCTTCTCTGTCTGTGACCCTGTTATATGCGCTAGTCTTTTGATTAATGATGACACACTAACTAGCCCAGCTTTCTGCCTTGATTCCAAATTCGAGCTCGTCCTGTCCACGCGTCGGTGCGTGGTTTACCCTGATGTCCACCATCAATCATGTTGACAGACTAGCCCAAAAATTAACAGACGAAGACTTACTATGAAACTATGGTATCTTTTTACAGCTATTGGGAAGTATAAACCGGATTTATAATTTACACCAAACGAGAGCTGATTACACCGATTAGAGCGGGAGACAAAACTACCACTATTACAGAGCACGTTCATGCTAGGAGATGTGGGGACGCGCTAAACGATTTGGAGTAGTAAAACTGATGCCCTAGCAGTGCCTAGTGGCTTTATGAGGCTGAATGCGATCGATTCACCGCCGCCTCCTCTTGTTGAGCTTCGTCTTATAACTATTAATATCCATTGCAGTACACTACTATATATACACAGCCGTATGTGTGTCAAAACGGATAACGACAGCTCGTCAATTATAATAATAAGAACATTCACAGAAAATAAGTCATTCGTAGCGATACATTAGCATAGTAGCGCTCCATGAGGCATCATGATGTAGTATAAGATATCGCGCAAAAAATGATGGTGTGTGGAGTGCTTTAGTAACGCCTGCAAGCATATATTTCCTGTAGAACGTCGAGTGAAGCAGAAAAAAGTGATAAAAGAGGAGAGTTTTTATTCAAACCTGTGTGCAGGAGAGAGTGGCATCATGGGGGACCCGTGATTATGGAAACAATACAAATAAGATACCTGGTTCAGAACATCAAGCAGGCAAGCATTAAAAGAAAATGTGAAAAAAAAAGCTTATCGTATTGACGCACAGTTAACGAAAGTTCAAAGTGACAACACACACAATTCGCAACGGAAGTGAAGGCACGAAACGGAAGGAGCAGTGTCATTCCGTATAAGCAGTAGCGTCCTCAAGCTGGTGAATGCACAGAAAGATTGTGTTCGTACTTCACGGATCAAATCTCTTGTCTTCTCCAATTCTACGCGGTACAAAAAAATAAAGAAAGAATAACCATGTCATATCACTGCCATGGCGGCATCCGGCGACGGACGACAGCGGACTAGGCCAGCGCCAGAAAAAAAAAAATTACGCGAGGAAAATGAGTCCACGAACCGCGCCATGAGGAGAGTCGCACGCCGAAAACGCGGAAACATTCCACCATGTGGAGAGGCGAGCGTTAGCGACGAATCTTTCCCGAGAGGTAGGGGTGAGGACGTTGCCGCCGTAATATACTCTGCAGCAGCAGCAGCGGCAGCAGCAGCGGCAGCAGCAGCAGCAGAACGAGGAGGAGGGTTGGCGAGTGAGAGGAACAAAAAAAAAGAGGAAGAGGATTGCAACAGCGGCGGAGGAAGTTGTTGCGCTCGGACAAAGGAAACCAAAGTAAAAAAAAGAAATACAACAAAGAAACCGAAACAAGAACACGAGAAGAAACTCGGAAAGAGCGAGCGAGTCGCACGCAGTCGGTTCATTCACCGACCGGACGGACGGTGCAAGCATAAAGGAGGAAACGGACCCGATATACCTGGAGCTGGCTCTCGCTGCTATTCGGCGGGCAGTTGGTTGCCAGACTCGCCGGCGGAACGCGCGCCGAGAACGAAGCCGAGGAGAGGGCCGGCGGTCACACAACAAACGAAGCGCCGGTGGCCCGGTTAGCTGCGCGATTGCCCGGGTAGGAGAGAAAGAACAACCGATGAAAGAGACAGGCGACGCCGGCGTAACGTGGGAAAGGGCAGAATCTCTCGTTGCGCCACGTTTATTTCTTTCGTTTCTTTTTCTTTCTTTTTTCTGTTTGAGAGAGCGGATCAAACGACTCTTTTTCGAAGGTGGTATTTCAGGCCTTCTCTTGCCCTCTCTCTCTTTTTTCCCTGCGCTGCAACTGTTTCCGCGTCTAAGCCTAAAGCCACGCGGTTCGGTAAGGCAGCAAGGATTACTTCTACTCCATCTCGTCAGAGCCGTGTAGTCCAGAGAAAGTGAAGGGGGTGATGTCTATGGAGGATCTCGTGTCAGCCAACCAGCAGCTACCGTCGGCTGCGGTGTTCCCGAAACGGGAGGAGCAGGAGGGCACGCCCATTGTAGGCCACTAATCCTTCAGTGAAGAAATCCGCTCACACGACGCCGCGCCTAGGACGATTGGGGGTGGACCCAAAAAAGGAAATACTCTTTCTTGCTTTTTTCCCTTCTAATCGGGTGTCGCCACCGATAGCTTTCGTTACATTCCTAAGAGTCCACAAAAATTGATGTAAACTATAGATGTAGCTCTGCTTCTTCTCTGCGCTGTTCTTTCCGCCTTTCATTTCCCTTTCCCTTCCCCCAGTGCAGGGTAGCAAACCAGAACCTTGTCTGGTTTCCCATCCCGCTCATCTCTCTCTCTCTCTCTCTCTCTCTCTCGCTTTACATGAAACTCGAAAAAGGGTACCCTTAAAATTTGCTTATCGTCTAGTGGGATCACATGTAACAGAAGCAGACACAGTTAAGTACTTTGCTTGAAATGAGACGTTAACGTGGGATGTTCACATTGACCAGACATGCACAAAAGCATGTACACAGCTGGGATATTTTCGCAGAAAGCTTGCACTGGCACCTGCCAAAGTTAGGCTAGCAAGTCATAAAGCCCTTGTACGGCGAATCCTTGAATGCGGCAGTATTACCTGGAGTCCGCACCAGACCTACCTTCTTGATCAACTGGAGGGGACTCAAAATAAAGCTCTTCGGTTTGTGTATTCGGAGTATTCAGGTGAGGTCAGCGTAACAGCCACTACGCAACGGGGCAAATATTCAATCTTTGGCGATCCGGCGATGCATAGCCGCCTAAAGGTCATGACCTTCTTGATCATGACAGCATTCATATAAGCAAACACGAGTACCCAAAACCACCATGTCGGCGTTCAGCGAGAACAAGCCACGACAAGAGTATCAAGCCATTTATCTCCCGCTGTAGTACAATTCAAGTATTCTTTCTTTCCGTGAGTTGTAGAATTATTTAATAAACTGCCACTTGACATTGTGTCGTCGCAATCTGTCAACGCATCTGCCGACAAATTTGCTGATCAAAAAGTTGCGTCTTTGTAAAAAAACAAGGTAGAAAAAACCGTCAACAATAGCAACAAAAACAAAACTTCATTTATCACCATTGGCCCAAGAGCGCTAATCACGGATTGTATGTTTTCATGCGTATTCCGCTAGCACTTCCTAATCCGAGCTCTATATATATATATGTCTAATGTGTACCCTTCCCTGTTAGTCTGCACTGTTTTTTATTTCGTGATTATTGGATAATTTTTCCCGTCTTTTTTAAAGATGTTAGCATTCTTTAGTTTTTGTTATTTTTGTTCACACTCCTGTAGAGCCTGTCAAGGCTTACAGTATTAATAAAATAAATAAATAAATAAATAAATAAATAAATAAATAAATAAATAAATAAATAAATAAATAAATTACTGGCCTTGAAATATAATCGAAATTATGCATAAACTGAAACTGTATCCTTCATAGGTTACGAAAGGGACCAACTTGGAAGGATAAAAGAGGCTCGAGAAGAAGTTGAGGGCCGCCCAAAGAACGGTGGAGCGAAAATTAACAAACTGACGATCGAAGAAAGCAGTGCAGCTGAGAAACCAAAAGAGAGAAAGGTATAACCCACATTTCAAACTCAAATAAAAAACGAAAAAAAATCAAGCTGGGCAGGTAACCATTTCTCTAATACAGATTGCAGAATGGCTGCCGACTCAATTCCGGAAACGCTGTCACGGACGGCAGAAAACTAGGTGGTGCGACGAAATCAGGAAGCACGCAGGCGTATATAGAATGGTTGGAAGCACTACAGACGCACGGCAGGGGCCTTTAAAGGTCGTTGAGAGAGAGGCCTTAGACTTGAAGCCGTCATAAAAAATGTGGATGATAGATAGTTAACTGTCCGTGCTGTGCTGCCAATTATACAAGGTGTGCTGATAGTTATGCTAGCACTCGGGCTAGAAACAATGCGCGCGTGCAAACGCTGCACTAAACTGGGAGAATCGTACACGCCATGAGCGAAGGAAGCGCGGTTCGGCCTTCTGTGGCGGCGACAAAAAGAAGGCACCGACTACTTCACCGACACGCGAATGCGAGTCGCAGTTTTCAACGGCCTTTGGCAACTTCCAAGACAAGCGGCTTGACGCGAACGAGGTGCGCACACGCGCGATGCCTCGTGAAGAGTGCCATGACCTTTTCGCGCGTGCTTCCATGCGTCAAAGCCACACACAGAAGCCATAACTACGGTTCGTGTCCCCATTCGATGAGTGCAGCAGGTATGATGGTGGCGTGTCGTCGTCGGTGTTGTTCTCAACTATGAAACGCACCCACTTAGCTAGACTGGAGGAGAATATTAAGTCGAGCTGGGTGAAAGAGCGGGCTTCCGTGACAACGGATTCGCCATTCGTAGAGAAAACGACTTCTGTAAAGGGAGAAGAAGAAAAAAAAAAGATGGCGGAAATGGGAGATCGGGAGTGGCGCCTGGGATAAATTTTAGACTCTCTCACGTGACGTCAGCGCAGGCTGATTTACACACACCAAGAGAGAGAGAGAGAGAGAGAGAGAGAGAGGGAGCGTTACGTCAACTCGTCCGTTCTGGCACGCGGGCGAATCAAATTGAGCATCAGCGCTGGGATCTTCGATGGCAGTGATTTTCTACGCAACAGGGCCACATAGTGTCACATGGAAAACGATGGTAGAGTTCGCAAACGGAATCACTATGTACGTACGAACCAAACGACGTCAGAGCAAGAAGTCCCCGAGTCCCGTAATTGCTCCCTTTTAACTCATACTGGAGTGTGCTTATATATATATATATATATATATATATATATATATATATATATATATATATATATATATATATATATATATATCAAACCTCTAATAAGCTCTTCCATTCCCTATCTACGTATTTCTAGCAAGCGAGGAGATCACTTGCACAACTGGCGAAATTTTGACGAGAGAGAGAGAGAGAAAAATTCAATTTTACGTCATGCGGCCGGACTGTCACCAGTAGCAACCCACGACGGTCGCTAAACCTCTGGCTAAGCGCAAAGCAGCTGCTAGGAAATATAAAAAAAAAAACGAGAGAGAAAAAAAGACAGGGCGGCTTCTCTCGCTAACACGCACGAAAAAAAGAAAGAAAGAACGCGCAACTATTGCGCATACGTACGCCACACATACAGTCACATATCGTACAGTCACATACAGTCATATAGTCGCACATACGGAGCCGTGAAACAGGCTTTTGCAAGGAAACACAACAAATATATTTGTAAAATCCGCACACAACCGAGAACCGATTGCTACGTCCTTTCGAGGGTCACAGAGTACGGAAAAAACGAACGCGTGCAGTGGCAAGGAAACATGGAGTACGGAACGAGGGCGTTCGAGAGACGGTGGCCGTGGTCGCAGAAAGCGAGGCGAAGCCATCGTGATGGAAGAGGGCGACGGTTCGGGCGCGCATTTGGAAAATAAAGGGAAGTTCTTACACGGTCGCGAAGCCAATGAAGTCTTAAAATTGTAAGGCACCAGGAAAAATGGCGGCCGTGACAGCTAGCTTCAGCGTATATGTCCATGCGCCCACACAGGGGCATCAACGGATGCCAATTAAGGCCAGGAGGCTAACGAACAATCCGCCATCATTGCTTAGTGGCTCTTTGCGTTGAGCTGCTGTAGGTACGAGGTCGCGGGATCGAATCCCGGCCGCAGCGGCCGCAAATCGATGGGGACGAAATGAGAAAAAAAAAAAAAACGAATGCCTGCGTACCGTACATTGGGTGCACGTTAATGAATCCGAAGCCCCCCCCCCCCCCCCCCCCTCCATTTCCCCAATACGGCGTGCCTCAAGATCAGATCGCGATTTTGGCACGTAAAAACCCAGCATTTTATTTTTAACCGATGAATAAACGTGTGCCTCGGAAACTTCCCAGCCACCTTCCGTGGCTTTTAGCTTCGAGGTCTCCTTACCCATATTGCGATGGGAAACAATAAACCTGAAACCCACATTGAGAGCGAGAGAGAGAGAGGCACTAAATATGCCGAACCAAGTTCGTTCAGACTGGAAAAGTGGAGTTGCCTTTATTTGGCAGGAAACAAATATTAAGTCACTGTCGATTTAGCAGTGAATGCGAGAAATGCGTTAGCATTACGTAGCATCTGGAGCCAAGTACCTTGTCGTGTGTGTATATATATATATATATATATATATATATATATATATATATATATATATATATATATATATATATATATATATATACCAACGATCTTCTAACCTCTCCCATCCCCTGTTCACCTCTACCACGTGACCGGTTCCCCACACTTCACAGACATACACTTTTTTTTCTATTTTCCCACTCCTAATGCTCCTACGCATTTAAAAAAATAACTACTTCAGCTGGTGACATTTGAAGCACGTGGGCTGTGCTTAGGTTTCAATTAGAGTGAGTCTACTTTCCGGGGCTATAGTGTGTTGGGCTATGCGGTCGCTCAACTCGTTGCGAAAGCCATGTCGGCTGCCCGTGCGCATCTAATTAAGTGACGAGCGATTGAGAAAATTGCACTCTCGCGTTCAGCGACACCCCCGTTTGCAAAGTAAAATGCCGCCGACCGAATAAGTTCTGAGAATAAGTATGGGATCTGAGAAACGAACTGAATATATATCCGCAACCTCACAACCCATGCCTGGTATTCGCATATCCAACTTCTGCTATAGTTTATGCGAACAGGATTCTGATAAACTGTTTTACTAACTACTGATGTAAGCGACTCAGAAATTCAACGTTTTCTTAGACCCCGTGGTTCGCAAACTGTTTTTTTTTTGGTCGACTGTACATTGGAGCGACCACATTTACTTTCGAAATGCCCGAAGTTTCTAAACAAGGAGGGCGAATCGAGGGGCCCGGTTTTCGAAAGTCACAACCGCACAAAGCTAACAAACAATGACAATAAGGAAAGCAAAGGGGGAGTACTTGTTTATTGAAGTCAAATCTAGAGATTCTAAATATACGAAACATGAATTAAGGAGAAATAAAAAAAAAAACTAACCGCAGGTGGGATATCAATCCACGTCTTCGCCTTACACGTGCGATGCTCTTACCAACTGAGCTACCGGGCCGCTATTTTCGTGTCCATTTTTTGGGTAATTCAAGTATGTTGGGTACTAGAGTTGACCCTGGGAGTGTTATCCAGCGCTGCTACTTACGATCTTGGCAATGGATGTATAAAATATTTTCAGCCACCAGGCCTCGCGTGGTACCGGAACTTGAGAGAGGGCTACTGGACAATATGTCCTCTCATGCTACCTAAAGGTGATGCTAAATAGCTTTTGAAGAAATTATATCAGCTACACTCTTAGACAAAGGTAGACCCTTTGGGGTGTATATCTGCCACACAACAATAATCGTCATCTGCCTTGCTTGTGTTTCCTTTCTTGAAAACGCCGCGCCCGCTACTTTCCTGTCGGGAATGCTATGTCATGCTGATAACACGCATGCCGTTCGCTACAGGGAAGTACACGGCTCGCATCGTTAAAGAAAGGAAATGCGGACAAGACAGATGACGTTTATTGTTGTGTGGCAAGATACGACCCAAAGGGCCTAATTTTGTTTTAGAGTGCACCATATACGTTGAAGTTGTGTATACACTGTAGAACTGCTTGCTGGCTCATGCGGCTTTAACTATATCTTGATTTGCATGTGCCTAGAGTCACCGATTCCATGTTAATGGCAACCCGCACGCACGCCTCCACTTTCATCGCTCTCGGTAGAATCTTCAAGCCTTATAAAAATGTCTTGCCTGTGCACTGGGCGCCTTCGATTTCGCCACTGCCACTGACGCAGAACGTTGATCGAACAGCGATTGCAAATCTCTCGAGGTATTCAAAGCGCAACACATTCAAATTTAAATGTAACTCTTTCGAAATACACAAGAACAAAATGTAGCGAGGCGATAAAATAAATCCGAGGACATCTAACCATTTGTTATGCGTTGCGAATGCGAAATCGTAAATGTCCAATTGAACGCCGCTGAGATGTCCTTCCTCTTGAGATATCCTCACTCAACACGGAACAAAGCACACGTCGTTCGCAAAGTTCAAACGAACACTCTTCTCACTCCACTAATGCTCTAAAACTTCGGTTGGCGTAGCACAGCTCACTGCCCCAACTGTCCGGCGATAAGGGCAGACACAGAACACTTTCAGTACTCATGTAACACTGCCATTACCTCTCCTTAGTTCCTTTACCCTTCCGCTCCTTCCTGGAGTGCTTGGCTTCACGCGGACTCGGCGGGTCAACAACGGGCCTTAGCGGAACAAGCGCTCTACTTTACTGGGCCTTAGTGTTGGCTGGTTTCAGATTAAGTTTTTACCTCCTCCTCCTCCTCCTCCTCCTCCTTTTCGCGGGCAAGTGAGCGCTTTGCGACGCTATAGGCGCGTTTTAGGTTGGCCTTACCGAGGCGCAGTTAGAACGCAGGCGAGAGTGTGCGTGGGTAAGGAACGCGCGGATAACACATGCTTCCGAGAGCGAAAGGGAAGATGACGTGGCGTCGAGGCGATCCCTACTTCCCTCGCGGAACACCTGGCGCGCTATTGAGGGAGCAGCTGGTCCCTTTCGTCTAGCCACCACACCTTTCAGCCGCTCTGCTCAGAGAAGGCGCCGTGGCGTCGCAGCCAATGGGAACTTCGAGGCGCGCTCGTGACGGGGTGTTGCAGCCAATGGCTGTGCCCGGCGACGCGTCGGCTCGCAGTTTGGCTCGAGATCTCGCGCGCCGAGCCTCGTCCGCGGACGTCATGAACGAGGAGGGGAGACACGAGGATCCCTGCGAGACTTATCACGAAATAGCCCATAGGCATCGCTTGAGGCGTCGCGCGGTCCCACCATCGGCCAAGCAACTCGGTAAAACGCGAGCGGTCGCGTTTATGCGACTCCAGACAAACACATACCCACACCCAAAGCCCATTAACAAAATCACAGGGGGCAAGGAAAGCGACCTATGTAGGCTCTGTTCACAAACACTCACACACATAATGTGGCAATGCACCTCGCTCCCGTTCTCTCATCCCCCAGTCAGCAGCGGGACCGACTAGACAGCCTGGCTCAGGTCTGGGGACGTCGACCGACAGCTTGAACTGGTGGACTGGGCGGAGAAGGCCAAGCAGGCGCCGGGCTTTACTTGAGCCCGATCCCTCAGCCCCCTCCCCCTTTTCGTCTTCCCGCTTTCAATAAAGTTTACCACCACCACCATGGGAGCTTAGGTGCCGTTCCGCAGCTGCAGGCGACAGACACAAGGCTTTTCGCTGATTGGGCCATTTGGCACTTCGGCATAAAGACATATCACAGCTTCGCCATAAGGTGGAATTAGTGGATGCGATAGCAACATGTTAGAGTATTACACGAAGTGTAAGACTCGTGGCTGTAGTGGCAGTATCAATCGAAGTAAACGCAAGCTAAGTAAAGGCGAGCTGTTGGGCTAGGGGTCCTCTGTTTGAATCCTCCTATCGGGAAATTTGGTTCACGTTTATTAATTAAAGCCAATGTCTTTTTTAGCGACTTTACCCCACTTTTCTGTATCGGACATGTTTCAAATCTCAATAAAATGTCAGAATTTTCAGGTTTAGGCTCTGTTATTATTTCGTACTTTCAATATGTCTGACAAGCTTTACGAGAAAAGAGATGCGCTGTCGGTGTTTTGTTTGATGGCATTTGTTTGTGGGCTGCCACTCTCAGGATTCTGAAAAATAAATTTGTCAGGAATGTAAGGCCTGGCATCAGCAACTTTAGTGATAGAATGGTGCAGCAATTTAATCCGCATACACCGCGCGTTATATAGCATGGCATGCATAGAGCTTAAATATACACAAATATATGCAGAACCTCACGGCGACGCCGACGGCAGAAAATGCGTTTGGAATGTGCATAAACTGCTATCGCCATAAAATAAAAATAAACAATAAAAGGTATGACAAACCCAAAAGAAATCGCTGTCAAAAGACGTTACTTCGGGCAGTCACAGGAGTTCAACCCAACGTTTCGCCAGGCTCTATGCGCACACGCAGTGTTACTGGGTAACGATAGGTAGAGGTTGAATATGCTGAATATGAGACTTTGCACGGAAGCCGAAACGTCTTCAGGTTTTTAAAACCGCTTCACATTTGGTCGCCGTTTCTCCATTTTTCTTTTCAGTGTGCCTCCTCCGGACCAGCCGAATTATCATCGAACCGTCGATTTGATCGAAATTATATAGAACACATCAGATAGTTAGGCTTTTACCATTCAGCGGCGAACAAGATTTTAGTTTCGTGGTTGTGTAGGACAGAGAGAGAGAGAGAGAGAACACCGGCAAAATATATAAAGGGACCCTATAGGGCAAGAGCACATAAGTTTAGACGCATGTTAGCTGGGACCACAGTTTCCCACAAAAAGCATCAGAGGGCGCTAGTGTCCATTAGAGTTCGAAGTATGGCGCTCGGGAAGCGTGAGAAGGATGAGCGGCGTGACGTGAATTTGCCCAGACTTCGTCCTTACGGCTGCGAACGGTACTGTCGCTTTGTAAATAGATCGTCATGAAAATAATGCGTTATACAAGCCCAACGATTTCCTATCATTATGCACGGGAGCAGAAACTTAAATGGCGCTCGCGCGTTTAGGTAAAGCTTGATTGCTAGGAAACGTACAGAAATAAAGATCTCTCGAGTAACGCCATGAGAACGACTGACGTCACAAGCGCGAATACTATACAAATCCATGCACTAACCACCGTTCCCGTAATAGATGAGCGATCGCAGCGCCAAAGTTTATCCAAGTGACCTTAGTAGGAAGCTATGCCATCGAACCTAGGCCCAATGCAGTTTGGGTGAAACCCTGTGTAAACGTGCGGACACGCATGCCGAGTCTACAGCCTAACACACGTGCCGGGTGGGAACCCCACCGTACTCGTTTACACAGGCTCACGTTGCTCTGTGCGCATACGACAGAGAGAGAGAGAGAGAGAGAGAGAGGAGGAAGAGAACACCTAGCCCTATAGAAGAGCCCTTCAGCTTCACATTCAGTCTTCCTTTTTTTTCTTGTTATTCATATCATTTTGTCGGAGCGACAAGTGCTTTAGGCCGGCTCGCAGTGTGACCAGCTGTTCGCTGTCGTACTTCCATCGTGCGCCGAGAGCTAGCGCGCCAAACAAGCTTCGTCGGCGATAAAAAAAAACAAGAAGAAAGCGAGGAAGGTAGGTGCAAAGGCCTCTAAATTAAAGCAATAGAAAAAGACGAGGAGGAAGGTATATGTCACAAAGGCCACCTGGAAAGGAGGTGAGGGAGGGTGGGAGGTTGAGGAGGAAGGAATCGCAGTACACGTGATATAAAGCGAGAGGGATTGAAAACTAGCTGCGCTGCCTCTGTGGGGGGTGGGGAGGGGACGTCGATACAACGCAATATATATATAATGACGGCGTATGAGAGCACGAGTGAATACGGCGGCGGCTCCGCGCCGCGTAGATCTGGCGGCAGTTTCTTCTTCCTTATCACTATTAATAGATTTCTTTTCCCCATAAATGAGATGCACAAATCCGCGGGGTACTTCTAACTCCCGCAGTTTGTAGTAATTAGATATACAACGAAAGATTTGGCGCTGTAGTTAGTGCCAACCTAAGGACGCAGTGGTAAATAGACCGCTGTCTTGCTGCAAGAGGATATGCTAATACGTGGCCCGGCCAACTGCATTCACTGATGTTCGAGACGTCAAGGTCGGAGGCAACCACCTTCACTGCGTTGACGTCCCCTCGAGAACTATTGAGATATATATTTCTTTTGGATCGCGGAGACGCAGACGGCCAGTGTAGTTCTTCCGATTGCCACTGCCGGTAAGTAGAGAGAATATGACGCTATAGTGTTTGTTGCCTGCTCCGTAGAGTGCACGTGAAACTAAAGCGACGCAATTTCGACCACCGCACCTGATCAGGGTTCGAGTGTGAACCCCGTGCACGGAAACACGAGATTCCTCGCACTTGGGCGCCATCAGAATAACGCGTCAGGGGATTCCAACCACTGACCTGGACACATGACCTGCGAAATAGAGCGGCACGCGCTGTGCTGCCCCGATCTCTGAGGCCATGTTGGGCCTCCGAGATCGCCTCACATATTTGCCCCCACAATTGACCCTCGCGGTTTTCGAACGACGTTGTAAACTCTTGTATTGGAGCCAGTTCTTGAAGCTACTTTCCCAACGCGAATTGTCATTGCACATGTGACAAGCGAAGCGCAGATTTCTAGCGTAATTTTTCGGAGTAATCGTAGTATGGATTTACCTGCTTCTGCCGAATCCCAGGAGTGCGCCTGGTTATTTGTTCTGTCCCTGTTAGTAAAATGGAATTTCCCTAGTTTTGCACCTCCCGTTTTGTTTACCTTCGCCTGCCTTCCGTAAACGCAATTTACTTGTTTATTTAGGGACGCTATCTTATCAAAGCGTCTTTCCCGGGTGGTCACAGTGCGGATGCCAAACGGAGCACACGCTAGAAGGGACGATAAGGAGGAATTGCACGTTAACCACTCTTATACTCGCGTGCAAAATGCAGTAGAAATAAAGGGAACGCTACGAAGGCCAAGCGAAGACGCAACGTCGCTCTTCAACATAGTCCCGCAGTAGTGCATCTTTAAGCTGGACAACAGAAAAAGAAAACATCATTTTACCTATAGCACAGCGCTTATATTAAAATGAGATGTGAAACGCCCTACTGAGTGCGTGTCTGAATGCTTGGCTCTACATTTCCGCGCTTGGGCGAATCCGAAACCATAGCAAGTAGCTAATGTATACGCTGTTTCTGTATCTGCTCTGAGAAACCAAATCAGAAAGCGCTGTCGAACTCTGCCGGTCTAAATGGACCCTTAACACACGCGCAGAAACTCCCCCACCCCCCTCCCGTAGGTCTCTCTTCATTGCCACAGAGAGTAGTCCGCGAGTTTCACATTAAACTTACGCTTGCGCACGAGAATCGGCTTGGCAAGCCAGAAAAGGCGTTTAAAACAAAAGCAGCATGCGGGTGGCGACACCGTCTTGAAGTTCGCGCACTAGCCTACCGTGACGTCATGGGTATTGACAGTGCGGGCTCGTGTCGAGTCAACCGTTTACCGGCAAATGAGTACAGCGTTGCATTCTAAGCGAACGAAAGACCGTACGCTTAGCAAGTTTAGGCAACTGTTTCACCGCACGAAGACAGCACATGTGGAAGAAAACTATTTGAAATCTGCGAAGTCACTAAATACTCCAGACGCGAAATCCAACTAGAACATACAAGTCTGACCTCTCGTTTTTCCGGTAGGAAACAACCTGCTACAATCAAATTTATGTAAATTGAGCTGTAAAATACTATCTTATAAGATAAACTGATTTAATAATGCTCGCTTGCTCTTCAAGGTGGAAGGAACGCTTGGGTATCAGGTGTTTCCTAGGGCACGAGTGTACAGTACGACGCTTCTGACAGACGCCCATTAAAGAAATAAGCGTGGAATCATTCTTGTCTTATCTGAGCTCTGATTAGCGTTCGAATATCAACGTAGTGTGTTCCACTGAGAGAGAGTACGTAAGCGGGATGTTCAACTGTGACGTAACAGCCGTCGAACTTGATAAGTTAGGCCATGTCTATGAAGAAAAACGAATTGTAATCATCTGCGCAGAGCCCAACGATGACGCATTGAAAAATAATATTGAAAAAGTAATTGAGGAAAAATAAACCTGTAAACGAGGATGTGTAGCTTTAATGCATCCTAATAGAAAAAGAAAGCATTAGAAATTTCTTTTCTCTTACGAGGAGCAGTAGAAGAAAGAAACGGAATAATTGTTCAGGAAAAATACAGCTGTTGTTGACTGCTGTGCATATGTAACAGCTGTCATGTAAGCATGATCACAAGAGCGGGCCTATAAGACAATCTCTGCTTACTGTATATGTACGCAATTCGCCTGAAGGGACATCTTCGAGACAAACTCGATTGCCCTGTATGCATTATACCTGGACATCCACAACGAACCTATTTTATGCTTGCGAAGCAATAACCTCACGCGAAAGCACCAAAGTGATAATCGTCAAGGCAGACACTTCGTTAGGGTTCGGAGAACCTTTTTACTACATAACATGGCGATTTTTCATAGCGAATATGAGAGTGCGAATCGTGTGGTCACCGAAAGGGTAACACCGCCTAACTTACACATTCCCTTTCTAAGCAGAAAAAAGGAGGTGACATCTCTTATCGGACGACAACAATAAACGTTCACCGAGTACACGGAAACCGGCTCGCTGTCAGCTCTTCAGGTAAGTCAGTTGTAAAAGCACGGGGACGGAAAATGCGACAGGAATACGAATGAAACGTACCACACCGATGACAAAGCTCCGACTTCGATTTTAACCGCAAAAAAATTTGGAGGACGCTTAAAGGGACACTAAAGTGAGAAATGATTTCTTCTGCATCAGTAAATCACCGTTCTACAACACCAAAAACACAACTCTTACAACGATAAGACGTTTGGTAAGCCAGAAAAAGTGCAAGAACGAAACACGGGTGGCGACGCCTACTAAAGTGCCCCCCCCCCCCCCCCCCCCGGGGCTGTGACGTCTTGGATGTTGATGGCATCTTCTAGGGCCTACTAATTATATATAGCGGTACAGATTGACTATATTGTGTTCTAAAGGAACCAGATATTAAACATGGCAAGTTTCGGGAACCTTTATTCAGCCAACGCGGCCCAAATGCGAAAACATACTTTGGGATTCCTGACGTCACGCTGATGTACCGGCGCTGGAGTTTCGGCGCGAAATTCAAATACTGATACTTGGACCTTCATTTTCTCATCTAATAATCAAACTATTTTTTTTTAAATGAATGCCTGCAGGGTTCTCCATCAATGCTTCATTAGTCTAAAGTGATTTATTGTTTCGCTTTAGTGTCCCTTTAAGCTTCGCCTTCAACAGTGGAACGCGATAGATTTCAAAGATCCGTGACTGCTTGTCACTCATCCCGGCAACCGCAGCTTTCTTGCGGATGCGTGGAGCCGAGCGTGATGGAGGTGTTGCTAGCAACCGAGCAGACCGTGCTGCTCGCAAAAAAGGGTTTATGTTTGAGTTTCCGCGTAACGGAGTTGTTTTTTTCTGCTATATTCAAATTTAAGACCCACGCTATCCTGTTTTTAGGCTGTACTTTACGATTTTTCTGACGTATTTTACTTTGAGGAATACGAATACTTCAGTAACGCATCTGCACCATGCGGAGGGCCTGCGTTGTTGTGGTTCGGAGCGATATTTCGGCCAAGTGGCGTCCGACGCCGACATCGCACTTTTTTGTGTCATGTGGCCCTTAATGGGATCGCGTTAACAGCAACGATCGCACCTGTTCACTATCGTCGATGAAGTGGGAAGAAATTACAAGTGCGTATGTGTAAATATAGCGCGCACTGCGCAAATTAAGCACTTTGCATCAAGTGAGGCGCTCGCGAGCAACAGCCAGAAAAAAAGCATTTAAGAATATCGAAGTCAAGAAAAAGAACAACATAGAAGAAAACTAAAGAAACAGGGATCAGGAAACTTGTCTATAGTTCAACATTCGTCGCGATGACGAGATAAATTTACGCAACCACGACTTCTTAGACACTAAATGAACGCGAAAAGTGTTGCGGCCCCAGTCAGGCTAACTAGTGCCCCTAGCCGCGTTCCTCGAGCCTGCTGTACATTATTTGTACTGCGCATCTAAATATCATAAATAAAGGAAATCGCCGCTAGCAGACGACATGGCAGTGCCCGACGAGCGACAAAAGCGAATCGCTCTCAAATTCGCGTGGAGAATCCATGTAGTAAGTATCGGGCTTTCGCTTGCTTGCAACTACATACACCCCGAAGCAAGGACACCGCGCGGTAAGGCGCTAGACCGGTCACCGGGCCCTCGAGGTAGAAGAGGTCAAAGATCCCGTTCCAATCCGCTAAGCGGCACGAGGAGTAATGCGGCGAGGGGAAAGGGGGCGGGGGTGCACGCAATCAAACTCAAAAAGAAAAAACGAAAACGAAAAGATCTGGTCGGACGAAGCACAACGGGCGCTGCAACACTCCTCCCCCTCGTCAGTCTCATCATCAGTAGCACTACTGATCACACACTAACGCACGCAAAACACACGCACACACGCACGCACGCACGCACACAGGCACGCGCCCTCCAGAAGCATCCACACTGAGCGGGGCCCACAGCGCACGCACTACTCTCACCGATTCGAAGGAATCCTGGGCCCAAAGCTCCTTGAGGTCCGAGTCGCCGATGTCGTAGAGGGACCGGTCAACTTCGATGCTTTCCATGGCCATCTCTCTCCTTCGCCGGCTTGGCACGGCGGTCGTTCCTTCGCTAATTCCCGATTGTACGGTCCCAGTCGTGATCGAGACGCCGGCGTTCGTAGCGTCGGCGGCGAAACGGCGCGCCTTTCCTTTTTTTCGACGAGCTCGCTTTGCTGGCGGTGCAACGGGTAGGGTCGAACGAAAAATCTAGCCACCACCACCACCAGGCCTCGCTTGGATGGCCGCACAGCGCGCACTTCACTCACACAGAGATAATTCTCGACTGCAACAAGTTGCCGAGCGCCGAGCTGCCGTCGGCATCGCCGGGAGAGGGTACACGAAAGGGGAGGAAAGCGCGAGCGGAACCGGAAAGGAGCGACGGGAATCACTCCGCCAGTGCGCTCCGCTCAAGAAAGTAGTCCATCGAGCTCGCCGGGTTTCGGGAAAGGAAAGAAAGAAAAACGGGGGAGGGGGGGCTAGCTTGGGCGTCCGAGCAACGCGCAATCTTACGCAGACACTGCAACGAAGCAATATGGAATGCTTGGTCGGTGACAAATGGTGGCTTCTTTTCGGGCGATAAAATTTGAAGCCCCGCCGCAATCAGCATGGCCGGCGCGCCTCTGCACTCCTTTCAATCTTCTTTCTTTTTCGAACCCGACACGCCACGGTCGCTGATTGGTTGCTAGGGGGGCGGAACCGGACGCCATACTCACAGAAGGACGCACGAGCGCGCGCTTCTATGCCGGCACTGTGGCATGCGCACAAGACAGGAAAGAAAAATAAATGCAGCCATCACAGCTAGCCAGAGGTGTGGGAGGAAGGACAAAAAGGAAGAATCGCCGGCTTTAGATATCGCAACCGCAGCAGATTTAGTTTCATCTAAGGATTCTTCTTTCTTTCCCCTACCGGTCTGCGTTAGTCCGCGTATGTGGTAAACGTCGTCTGCTGCCGCGGAAAACAGCGGTGGCGTCGTCTGCTCCTCGCCGAACCGTTGCGTCGTCTGCTACTACGCCGAGGGGCGGGGCGGCCTCGTAGCAGACGACGCGGCCGATCGCCGGCGACCTCGATTTCGAGCGGGGCGCTCTTTCATCGCACTAGTTTGAGAAACCAGATGGAAACTGCACGCTTGGAAACAGCTCGTGGTAATTTCGTAGATTCAGCAAATGTTTACGAAATGTACATCCGTGTACATAATAACTACTAGACGTACATCATGTACATCATAATGTACACCATAACTGTACATACATCATACATCATAAAGAATGTACATCATAACTACTAGACGGTTGCAAAAGGTTAAGAGCTGACCGGTGAGTTAACGCCTCTACCTCGAGTGTTCAGGAACACAGGCATCTGTTGCTTAAAGAAAAAAAAGCGGTACAAGATTACCTAATACTGCTGGCGGAGCTCCGCTGTTGCCGCTATTAAATAACCTGATTTCAATATACATATTTCAGAAAACGCTCTGGCGTCACTAACCCTTGCGGCTCTGATTGATATCGGGAACAGATTCCTTGCTTACAGCCCAACGCCCCTGGCAAACGACGTTTGCTTAAATGAAATTTCATCAATAATGAGCTACTTCTGGTACACATTGTCCATTGTACACATCCTGTGCTCTTGCACCTACGCGATCTATTCTTCCTACAAAGGTGAATATTATGATCTACAATGCATTAGTGTCCCCTCTGTTGCAGTACTGCAGCAGAGTGTGGTGTACTACTGGTGTAACAAATTTGCGCAAGCTTTATTTGCTGCAGAAAAGAGCCATACGACATATTGCTGCTGTACATTACGATTCTTCTACAAAACTTCTTTTTACAAAGTAAGAAATTCTTCCAGTGTTCTGTTTATATAATTGTAGGCTGATGTTATGTTATAAATATTTTGTTAAGTATGGTGCCGATACAATAATTAATTTTGCTAAGTTAAAAGCAAACACAAGTGCTCGTCCAACCAGGCACAAAGAAATGTGGACTGTACCCACCCACAGAATTACTTATGATGAACAAAATGTGTCCTACAAGCAACCTTCCCTTCTAAACTTATTGAACTGTGAAGATTGTGATCCTACGTGTAATTGAAATTGTCTCATTAAATGCTTCGCCCAGTCCATTTATTTTCAGGAATAGCACATCCTTTCGAATTCTTTTGTCCCTCTTCTTGTCGGTGGCTGCTTTTCATGTTCATGCCATTTCAAGCCTATGCAAATGGTTCTCTTGTTTCGTGCTTTGTTACAAAATTTTGTGTTACTCGATGTTATATAATATTCATTGATTTATTTGAACTCCTCGTGCACGTGAACTCCTTGCCAACTGTAACGGGGTAGGGACCTCGTCAAGCTGCTGAAGCTTTTAGTCCCGTACTCCTCTTATCCAAAGGAAATAAAGTTGATTGATTGATTGATTGATTGATTGTGCTTTCAAAGGCTGTTCCTAGACATGAATACCTAGAAGCACTGAGCTAACATAGTTTTTCAGGCTGTATGGACTGCGACTTCTTTAATCAAAATCCGTTGGTCATACCCTGGAAGTTCCGAGTGTTCTGGAGGGTCAGATATGGTCAGAAAGACTGTGCCAGTGAAAATATAGGAACATTTTATTTCCAATTATTTGCGTACATACCTCGCTTCAGGACAATCAGTGGAATTAAAAGTTGCACGTTTTATTGCGCGCGTCCTGGTGCCATTTTCGTGAGTCAATAACGTAGCCCGGTTTTTGGAGGTCATTTGGATTGTTCAGCATCACAAGCGATCGTCGACAACACATGGCTGTAGATTAAATATCCACGAATATTACTTACCATACCTTATTCAGTTCGATCTTTACCGACTAATGACTACGCACCGTTTTCTTACGTGGTATTGTTTAGTTTATCGAGAACAGCACTGCTCTAGGCCCGCACCCCTAATCTCACACTTATGCGAAGAGCTTTAGTCCTTACACACCAGAGAAGACAGAGAGATGCTATTCAACGAGGAGCTGCAAATGTTAGGCCGTGGCTGACGATTTGGCTGCAGGCGTTGGGTGGCTGACGCGATGAACACAGCGATTACACAAACCCACAAACGGCACAAGCACCCACGGACGCTGGAATACACCCTAAAGCTATATTCACAATGTTTCATTAAGACCTCTACATCTTAGATACGCCATAATCACTTTCACATTAGAGGACAATGCACAGGCAACGCTTATGGACCGCGATCAATGTTGCGCAGCTCAGTGTTCGATAACGACAGCAGTCACCAACATATATTGTTGTTGCAAGATCACGGGTACATTGAGCGAGGAAATAATTGGCTAGTCTGTTTGCACTTAAACTATAGCTTATCATCGGTGAAGAGCGTTCACAGAGCATGCCGATGGAGTAGCATCTCATTATAGGATTGTCCCGACAACACAAATATCAAGGTCTTACAGCTTTTTTCGCGACTTTGGCTAGCGAGCTGACAATGGCAAGAGCCGCAAATTTGAGGATGCGGCAACGTTGCTCAGCTATTCGAAGCAGTATCAATGAAAGACGCGGAACATTAGAGTTGGCAGAAATATAACTGCTCCCAGGTAAATTGACTGAATGAATCGCCATTGAACACATAAGCAATAAACTGCATTGCATGACCAGAAACAATGACTTGAATAGCGAAAACGAGTACTTAGTGAACTCTGGCAGACAGAACTCCGAAGACTGCGATAACGCTTGTAAGCGTATTTTTACAGTCAAAATATTCGAAAACAACAATAATAGGACAGAAAACGCGAAAGATGCACGCAACAGAGAGGCGAAAATGAGAACCTGCAAGTTTGCTTTTATTTGCTCTCAAAGCAAATAGCCCAGCTGACTTTAGCACGAAGCGCTCACTAAAAGATTTACGATTCCAGTTTTAATCACCAGCTGGGTTAGAGAGTTTTCATATCCAATGGATCGAGGCGCACTCGCACTTTCAAGCGGCACCGAATGATTAATGCGCAGCTCTTGGGAAGGGCTCGTTCCACGGAAAAGGGGTCGTCTTAAAGATCTTTCAACACTCCACGAAAAAAAAAAGCTCGCTGCCTTATACGCCACGTTCATTTCGTCCCGAAAGGTCGGCCGCGAGCAGATGTTGGCCTTGAAGCATCCGCCGCCTGGAAGAACCAAGCAGTTCCAGATGTTTCTCTTAACAATGCTCCAATAACGGCACAAACGTCAGCAGCCAAAAGTCGGCGGCTGCGGCGACGACGAGCGCGAGGGACAAAGAACAACAGATCGCACTTGGGCTGTGGTATTTCGCCGCCGACTCCAGAAAGAAGGGATAGAAAAAATCCTGAGGCAGTCGCGCATCGATCGTGGGCGGAGGCGCGAAGATGCGCCGAGGCGCGCGTGTGACGTCGACAAAGGTGGCTAGGTACGTCACTTCCACCGGAAGGCGCCGAGAGAGCCGGACTTCAGCCGCGCCGCTGCCGCCGCCGCTGTACGAGCGTAAAACCGAAACTACCTTCTCCTGAGGCTTGGACGAGTGTTCGGTGCGGGCGTGCATGACGTAGACGCGGACTTCCGTCGCGGGCAGGACGCAGACGTCACTTCCGGCCATCGAAGAGGCGCCCGCTTGTCTCGCATCGGTCGCGGGCGAGTTCTCGACCAGAACCGGAACAAAGTCCGCGACCTGGGACCTGTTCGCGTTCCCGAAGCTCGCGACGTGGGTCACGTGACGGTCGGCGAAAGTGACGTAGGCCAGCAGAGCATCTTGCAGCGCCGAACAGTTCGGGAACCTGGAGGGCCACAGGAGGCAGCCGGTTCTGACGTTGTAGCGAAACTTAACCGTGGTCCTCCCGACGGGAGAAGAGCAGTCCCCGTCGGCTGTTTCGGGAACCGCGAGGAACATCGAGGAATCTTGCTCCTTGCAGGACGACCCATTCTGAGCGAAGCAGCCCGCCAGTACTGGAAGCCCTGATAAGTATCCCGGATTGCCGCTCACTTTAATCGCTTCAGCTTCGTTCGAAGATGCCCAAACGAAAGAGATGCTGAACCGTTGGCTAAACTCCATAGTGTGAGGTTTAAGCATCCCGAGCTTGTAGTGAGCTTCAATCCTGTCGATGCCGTCGGCGCCGCTGTGGAAGACTCGGAAAGAGGCATCCGAAACCACGTGGACGCAAGAGCCGTCGACGTAGCGAGGCGCACAGTCGCTCGTGTTGGCCGCCAGGCAAGAGTCGCTATAGCACGCGAACGACTCTATTCTCAACCTTTCCTCGGGTCGCGACAGTATTGAGAAGTTGCTGTGGTAGGCGAAGGCAGAGAATGCAGGGTCTGACGAGCAGGACTGTTCCAGCGTGCCACCGATCTTACGTCGGCACTCGTATTCGGCGTCCCGAAGGTAGATGATCGCTTCGGTCGCTTCGCAGCGAGAGCTGAACAGCTTGGTTGGCAGTCCTGCAAAGATAAGGGTTGCTCTTAGAAGTGTGTAATTATCATCGGCATCACTGTTACGATCATCATCAGTTGAAAAGGATCACTGCAGATTTTTTTCGCTTATGTTCAATCCTTTATGCAAAAAAAAAATGTCAAACGCATAGAACAAATTAGGGAATGTTGTACTAAAGTTGCTGGTTGACTTGCGGTAAGTTAAAGAAAGAATACTTTTGGCTTTCACTTTATTCGCTAGTAATGTATCTGCTTTCAGGAATATTGGCTATTGATTGATTGCTAAAAAGTTTTCGGAGCGGAAGTAAAGCAAACGAAAAGTAATGGGCTAGGTATAAAAGCTTAAGTATTTCTATTTAGCGGCCCGTAATTCTATAGCCGAAAAGGGGACAGCTCCGCTTCAGCATAAGGTCCCATATATATATATATATATATATATATATATATATATATATATATATATATATATATATATATATATATATATATATATTTATATATATAGAACGATAGCGAGAGGAGATAGACGACAGAGAGGAAGACGGTCAAGATGTTGATGCAAAAGCAGAATGTGACATTTTGTGCAATTGGCGCTGAGATGATTGAGTTTGCTCCTTGGTAGAACACGGCTCGCTCCACACGACATCCAGCCAGAGTTGCTGCACGCGACATTCACCTCACTGCTGCACCCTGCTCTCTACCGCCTTCGACGTGGTATGGGAGTATTGGTAGGCAAAGGCCGGTGTACGTAAGCTTCAGTGGATGAAATTAGGGCAGTTTGTCACGAGCATACCTTAATCGGCCTCGTTTTGACTGTCCTGTAATCCAAGCTGTTGCTCCAACACGGAACCGTTGATCTCTTCTACACATAAATACGCTACGAGTTCAGAAAGCGATAGGGATTGCGGTCGTGTCAACCTATATCGATGGAGCAAGTGCAGTAGCACTGTATAGAATCAAAGTTTGTTTGAAGGGCTTGCGTGACCTCCTGATGTACGGGCAAAAAACCCCTCGGGATGCCCACTGCTGAAATTGTGATCGATGGTCTTTGGAGTGTACAGAGTTCATGAACAGGAAGACATCGGGAACAAATAAAAAAAATACAACAAACGTGAGAACCCATTGTGAACTAAATGATCTGTTGCACACAAGAAGGGGAATCAGCCACAGTCCTCTAACTGAAAGCAGACTCTTGCGTAATTTAAGATTTCCACTATGGTCGTCTATGTTTGTAACAGTGACGCGTGATAACCTCTCGGGTCTTGCACACACATGAGCATGCAGGGAAGCTTACGAGGCAAGAACACGCAGACAGAAAGTCAAGAGAACTTAGGTGCTGCGGCTTCCTGCAAGGTTACCGACTGCTTTGTGCGATGCAGACATTGAAATGAAACCCATCAACGAAAAGGAAAAAAATGTATACGCCACTCAATGTAACCGCTCAAGTGCCAACTCAGCCACTGGCAGCTGGTAATACGACACGAACGAGGAGGAAAAGACGGTTTATCTTAGGTGCAGACAATTAAGGCTGTTCCATCGATTTCTAGGGAGAGCAGGGGGCAAGGAAATGTCAGCTGTAAACATTATGATGATGCTTCGAGAGATAAGTGAAGCAGAGAATCTAGTTCAGATAGCTTCTTGATTGATAGCTGCTACTAACAGCCGCGTCAGCTGTAGCAGCGATAGCTGCTAGTACTATCGGTGCTATTATTATTGATGCTACAAAGCTACAGCTATAGCTACTAAATAGCACAGTTGATAATGCAATAGCTACTGCATGTTAGCTCCGAATTGCTGCTACGTCGTAAAGGTGCTATTGATATCGCTATTACTATTTAACAGCTATTACTACATAACAGCGACAGCTGCCAATTAGTTGCGCTGCTACCACAGTTGCTGCTACAACTCAGCAGTTATAGCTATCAGTTATCGCTAGTGCCAAGCAATAATCACATTGAAAAATAAGGAACAGAGCCATGCAGGGTGGCATTGCTGAATGCACTAACTGCTGAAACAACTCTCGTCAGCGTGTCTACGACCGTATTTTTTTTTTCGCTGACTACTTTACCGCCACATGGAATTGTATTTTTTATGGGGAGAGGGTTTGGTGAACAAAGAGCGTCAAAACAATAAAGCAACCTTATAAGCTGTTAGAAACATAAGTATGGTTGCCAATGAATTTTCTTCTCGATGCTTTATATAGAATTGCTTGAGTACTGGAACAGAATCAGACGAAGTACACAACCTGCATTGCAGGTGACCTTCACGTTAGCAGCTGCATTCCATACGGCGTATTCTGAGGCTCAGCGAATCCGGTGAGGTTTTCTGGTGTGTCTCCGCCGAAGTGTAGGGAAGCGTTGTTGGCGGATAAACAGAGTATAGAGCACGCATAGGCCCCGCGTGTCGCGTTTGAAAAACCAATGAATTCAGCGCGTTGACATTCTAGAAGAAAGTTATCGACCGCTAAATATTTAGGCCGCCCGTTCATAAGTACAGCTAGCAAGCGGATTGTATTGTGTCGAGATAGAAAAAAACACACTTAAAAGAATGGCGCCAGGAAAGAAAAAAAAACTGATTTTCCCCCTTTGTGTTTGAATAAAGCAATGGGCACCGAATAAATAAATCTTTATGAGCATCTACTTTTGTGTGTGTCTCTACGAACTGAGAGAAATAGATAAAAACTGCATTCCAAAATGCAGTTCCGCCAATTCCCTAGTCTTGTGTCGCTTAGAAATTCCACTGAGAAGTCGCGAAGTGCCCGCTGACGTAGCCATGCTTTCTTTTATTGCATGTATTTCACTAGTATCATTCCTCACGAGCAAATACCCTCCAACCATGCCATTCGGAAAAGCGGCATCAGGGAGCGCAAGGATCTATAGTACTATTGAGTCCCAATATTAGCTCCCCGAAGGGCAGATAATATTGGAGATAGCATTTAAGGTCCGCATGTAGATATAGAAAAGGTAATGCGAAGAGATGTGTTATACCCCTGACACACGGGCTCTCTAAAGTCCTTTAGGTAAGGGGACATCTACCGGAAAGGCGTTCAAGTGCAGTGACACACGAGAAAGGAGTATCTCCTTCACGGCAAAGTTACTTTTCGGGAAAGGAGATCGTGCAACTACTTTTCGAGCGGAAAAGGAGTTACTCTCGCACACAGCGTGCACAACTCCTCAATAGAAGAAAACCAGCCACACAACTACGGTGCCCGTAGGTATTTTTTTTTACCTTGAGAAGATGATGATGAGAGAAGAAGAAAATGTTTTAATTGTTAGCGTTAATACAATTTGTCGAATAGTGAAGAGTTCCTCTAGCTATACTCTCAAACGCTCGCATAACGTCGCTAGTGCCGCCATGTTGAATTCCGGCAGTGTCGTCGTCGTTTGCTGCGCGTATGTGGTGTGTTCACGTCGCGAGATGGAGACTGCACAATCAGCGCCCACAGGAAATACCCAGAAGACACCACAGTTGTTGGAATAACATATTGAATAAAACGCGTTACGCCTGCGCGCACAAAGGAAGGGACGACATAGACGTGAGAAAGGACGACAGAAACGTGGGCATCACCAGAATAAACAGCACGCACAGCCAAACACCGTCTGCACATAGTTGCTGGACCAAGTTAAATGGCTGCTAACAACGCAAAAACGCGAATAAAATAAACGACTATAAGCATTATTAGCCATCAACAATGAAAAAATATATTTTTAGGTTCTACAGTAGCTAAGTGTAATTAAATGCGCAGCTTGTTAAGAATGTTTTCTCTCTTGTGGCTTTAACAGCCAGCGCTATTTTTCTTGCGGCGTTCATCTGAAGAACTACCTAAAGAAGTTCAGTGCAGTGCCGTGTGTCATCGGCGCAACTCCTTTCTGCAAAGGGTCCTTCAGGGTAGCAAAAGGGGTTTACTGGAAAGGACTTTAGTTTTGCCCGTGTGTCAGGGGTATTAGTTGTGAAAGTCCCCACTGCTTACCTTGAGCACGGTAGAGGTAATGAATGCGTTTAAAATATCGCGAGTACAAACAGATATTGAGGAATAAGCATCGTTTCACCAATAAAAAAGTGCTAACATTACCTAAACACGGCCATAGAATCCCGATGACCGCAATGAGCCATTAATTCCGCTGAATGCTGCGAAAAAGCGGCGAATTTTGCGAGAAAATCGCTACATTGTCATCATAAACGGCTGGGGACGTAAAACCACGGTTACATTATAAGAATACGCTTAAAACGGCACCGTTGCTTTGCTCCTTTCTTATTCGCGCGTTACCTTGTATTGTGCGCAGTACTGCCAACTCCAGGGTAGATTCAGTAAATCTAGCTAGGCATCTTTTAGGCCTAGTTGAGGGGAAAAAGGACAGATTGGTCCGAATCTTGAGAAATTTCGCGCTCAGAAATCGAAACTATGGAAGTGCTAACGTCACGGCGCGTGCTCATTTCATTCAGTACACATTATCTTCGCAACAGCACGCGGACTGTCAAAATCGCACTGAAGTTCAGCTAACCCATCTCGCCAAATAAACAACTGGGCGCGAGTGCGCTGGGCTCTTTTAAACAACGACTGCTTCCGCGATTTTGCCGTTCGTAACTCCACACTGTAAACGAAAATAAACCCACCTGGAAGTTTTTAACAGGTTATGTGCCCTAATACCTCCCCTCCTCGCATGTTTACTCCGATGCATGGGAGTAATACAGCGCTATTCCCTCGTTTCACTCCATTGGCTAGCTACGGGAGTATTAAGGCGACATGAGGCGATTTTACTCCGCTTCAAAATCTTGTTCTGCCGTGAAAACTCCGACAGGGAGTTTTGAAAGTTCCCCGCCGCCGAAACAGCTTGGTCACGTGGCGCTTCCCATAGGCTGTGCGCCTCGCCAGCGACCGGGCGCGTTCGGCGGAGTCGGCAGTGCTCAGGGCTGACGGTTTGTTTACATCTGGGAAGTGTCGTTCCGTGACAGCGTTTCGTCAGCCTTCCAGGAAGTGTTATAGGCATGCCTCAACCTAACTGTATCCCAGCTTCATGTACGTTAGCTCTGATCATTTTGCTCACAACGATGAATGCAAGAGCAACGTTTTCAAGTGCGGAAAAAGGCTTAGGTATACCTCGAAGCTGCTCACTGGCTCGTGATGTCGGCTCAGGTTCTGACGGTGTTTTCGTGCTGCGTGACCGTGGCTTGTGTTCTTCAGCACGTGAAATGCGACTTTTATGTCCTTTTGGGTACATGCTGACAACGTCCGGTGTAATGTTTGAAAGGATCGCGTAGCGATGGCAACAGCAGCCACTGTTCGAGCGACGACGTCCGTGCTAGTCGCACTTGAATGGCGTAGCCCAAGTTCGTTGCGGTGCTGTGTTGCCAGTGAGAAAGACCGGAGGGCAAGCAACTGTTTTTTATGTATCTGTGAACGGATATCCTCACCCAAGAAAAACGGTACGACATAAGTATGCGTACTGTAAATAAAGCTATAGTGAGCGATGTGAATCGAATTGTTATCGCTCATACCGGTTTTGGTCACGTCGTTGTTTCCGATATTGCATTAAAATTATGCTCTATCCCAAACACTGATTTAGACAGATGCCTGCTGGTTCCGAGTTTAAGCATTCACTCGACAAATCAGCGATGTAGTTCCTTTTCACAACCGAGAGAGGTTGCTTGGACGCTGAGCAAGTAGTGCGGCGTAGAAAACGTATGACTGCGCACTTTTCAGTGTTACGTCGGCTGCTGCGGGTCATGCGCACACGTAATAATCTCTAGCTACGCTACCACTATATCACAAAAATTTAATTTTGCTATGAAGCATACGCGCTTACACTTTCCTTGCTTACTGTAACTAACGCACTACTTTACGGCCGCGAACGCCGGCAGCGCGCGAAGTCGCTTCAGCACTCACAAAATGGCATGCTAACTTGGAAAAATTACGTCATTAACTTTTTCTCGCACTACTCTGAATTATAAGTGCTGTGTTGATTAAGGTATTCTGGTAATTTCAGAGAGGTAGATCTCTTATGAACGAGCATGTGAGTCGTAGTTCTGAAAACAGCCCAGCTGCTTCCTAGGCGGTTTCGAGGCACACAGTATCGTGGCTGTATGTACTGGCAGCGTTGCTTTTTGAGTATCGCGTGTACGTCGGATGTCTTTCAAAGTTCTGCATTGGGCGTTTCTGAATTGTTTATTTATGTCATGATTTATGCGCTTTCATTGACTTGCTTCGGTGAATTTAACGCGGTCTTGTGTGTGTTTCGAAATTTGAACAGTAGCCCCTGCACATAAATATCTTCACGCAAACTAACGCTGTACCTTTTTTATACTCCCGTTGCACCTCGAAAAAACTCCGACCATTCCAAAGCAAAAAAAAAAGACAAAGAAAGCTCTTCTGGTTGCACGCGAAAATTCCGCTCGCACGGAGTAAAAATTCCACTCCGATCATACCGAGCATAATAAACTCCCAACCGGGCGTTGTCTAGAGGACAAGCATTATACTCCCACCTGGGAGTTATTTCCGTTAACAGTGTAGCTGTGCTGCCGATTTCTCCGCACTGTCAATGAAATAGTTGTGCGTAATCGGTGAAACAAGCGTATGTTTCAACATCAAACAAAGCAGCAAGGGCGAATCTGGGTGTGAACAGACACGCATATCTAGAGCCGAGCCCGACAATGCGGTCGTATCGACGAACAGTCGGCTATATATATGTGCGCGCATAATAAAGCTTACCGGGAACCGCCCATAGGCAGGGCAACCTTGGAGAGAGTCCAAGTGGTCACGTGTTTGGGCGCGTTTTTGGTTTGAAGGAACATAGAAATTGGCCGCCTGTTTGCATGCTTCGCTGCAAATCACGTGTAAGCGCGAAAGTGTGGCAATGCAACGTAAGTACACCGCGTTAAAAAGAAACAGAAAGAATAAAAGAATTATTCACATCTTTTACAAAGGTGCCGTGACAGTAAACACTGTTTTAATGTTGTTGCGTTCTGCAATGAAGGTTTACATGGCGTCCAACTTCCTTGCAAATTCGAATAAAGTGCCGTGTAGTCTTGGCACTTTGCTCTGTTTGCAAAACCAGTTTGCGCAACAACGAAATCGTTAACACAACACCTTGCACTGCAGCATAACTTGAAGTTCAGTGCAGTGACTTCATTATTTGAACGTTTTAAAACGGGTTAAGAAATGAATTTAAACAAACTTGCAGTCAGTTTTAACAGTACAAGTCAAACCTCTCTTTGCACAAACAACATTTACAAACTAACCAAATTTTGCAAATGTCTAGGGAAACGTAGCTATTTCATTTTTAAAAAAAGTCATCTTACGGGAAAACTGGCTTCGGAGACTGGCAGCACCGGTTGTGCGTTTGATTCGTTCTCATGGTCAACTTGCTATAGTAACTGCTATAAGCATGGGCAATACAAATAGTTTTTCTTCATGTGGACGTGGTGAAGCTTCTAGACTTTGAATAGAAAGCTAGGTTGAGATGAGCACAATGATTTGAGCAGGGTCAACGTAAGTTTTTGGAACGCTCGAGCTTGGTTAACAGCCTCTCTCCCTCAACAACCTCTGGCCTGCTGAGGTGCTTATAAGACACGGCGAATAAGAAGTGTGACAAAATTGGAGGAAGCGCAAAGAACTCACTCCACTCCTCGATGATGCCGTTATCGTCCACCCGAAGCAGGGGGCTTCCCGCTTTGAACAGGGCCTGTGGCTCGCGCCTAAAGCCATCGGCCGGCAGCCACTCGTAGGTGACCTTGCCCTTAATAAAGCTGTGGGCATCGGCCAGTGTCTTTATTTGTGGAGGATCTGGATAGACGTCCTTCTTCAAGACATTGTCGACGACGATGCAGAGCAAGTCTCCTACAGGCCTTTTCTCGAAGAGGGTCCTGTTGCGAAAGATGGCGTCTCTCTTGGTGCAGTACCTCAAGTCTGGCTCTTCGGTTTTCTTGTCGATGCAGAACTGGAACGCCCTGGAGTCGTTCAGACTGCAGTCTCCGTCGCAGCAACAGTCCACGTCACACGAGCTGGCGGTCAGGTCGCACCCGCAATGGTCGCTGGGCGCCACCAAAAGTGTGGGCCGAGGAGGCGCTGCTGTCGCCGGTAGTGACGTCATCGTCGTCGCGGCGTCGGTCGCTGGCGTCACCGTTGTCGCTGCGGCAGTTCTCTCCGGCTGCGACGTTTCTTCGGCGAGGGTGGTGGAGTCGAGGTCGAGGGCGAGGGTGGTCGCGAGTGCAGTGGTGACGCTGGTCATTCCCGCGGTTACGTCAGGTGACGTCTCGTTGGCACGGGTCGAAGGAGTAAAGATGAACGTGCAACAGATGCTGAAGACAGCCAGGAAGAACAGCGCGTTAGGCTTCTCAAATAGGAGTTGCATCTCGGATCTTGCGCTTCTTACCACAGGTTGAAGACAACCAATACGCAACAAATGAAAGTTGGGACCACGCCGGTAGCTCCAAGAGGACCAATGCAGGTCAGCTGTAAAAAAGTTACCTTATGCACATCCCAGCGTCATTCGGAATTCATGTCCATGTCCGTACGGGCAATGGTGGCAAAAGTGCGACTTTAGCATTTCCTCATGGCAATAAAAGCAAGTCCGTCAACAGCGTGGTGTGCGTTGAATAAGTACTGTTTCTGCCGAAGAACTGGCGGAGAAAAATACAGTCTGAACACATTTCTTTCAATTCGTAGCACGATGTTGACGTCAGGACATCATCTTCCACAGGAACCTAATCGGGAGGCATTAAACCTCGATGCCGTACTTGTGAAAATCTCTGTGAATGGCGTACAGTTCGAAGTGAACAGTGCCCATTGCTTCAGTGCGCAGCTTGAATCGGTCGCCCACGCTACCGCAGACTTCCTCTGGGTCCCTGAGATGAAGTCCACCACCTAGGAAGTGTCTCGACACTTCTTCCAGCAAGGTGCCCACTGGGCGCCAGGTCGGGCAGTCTACCTTGGAGAAACCTGGCGTGCTGGGAAGGTGGCACGAGCCGTAGCCGACGAGTTCGTTCCGCCCGAAGCCGTCCTGGTGCCAGACTTGGACCAGCAGCTTCGGCCAGTCTGCGAGAGATGAAAAAAAAAACGTTTACTCACACAAGGCAAGCGATAGGTACACGTAGCTATACTATCGCTATCGCATAGTGTTACTGTGTCAAAGAGCAAGCTCTGGCGGCGTCCGTGCCGAGTGAAGAAATAAAAAGAAACAAAGCTTCTGAAGACAGACTGAAACTATATCAGTAATCACATATTAAGAACAGTGTCAGTTAGAAGGGAGCCCCTACAGTGCCATACGTGTATGTAAGCACAATATTTCAGTGCCATACGGGTATGTAAACCCAATATTTCGCTGATGGATAGGTGACTCAATTCCTGCAAAACGCTCGAGATAGTTTCTCGGTTGATAAAAGAAATATCACTAGTTTGGTGATCACAGCACTGTAAGGATATATCCGCCCTCATCAACTCGTTCATCAAGACAAGCACACACGGCTGGTCACCTCAACGTGACATTTCCGGCTGCATGGCACATCTGCCACAGTGAGAACCATTTGAGCAAGGAAGACACGATGTTGTGCACTTGTTGACACCGTCCTTGTTCCGTACACGGAAGACTACAGGACAGTAGGCGTCAGTCAACGTGGAGAGTGAATTTTCGATGTGTTTACTGAACATCGCACCAGTTGGCTTGTCGACGACAAAAGCTGTCTTGTCGACAACAACATCGAGCCCGTGTGCCTATCTGCTCACCAGCTGCACGGAACTCTCTCCACCCCCCCCCCCCCTGTTCAATACAGCCACGTGAACGGCTTGACCAGTTGTACGCTAGGTGTGTACCGAGGGCCATGCAGAAGTGACAGAGTGTGGGGGGAGGTATTCTGTAAGTGTGCACCTAGTGGACATGTCAATTTCGTCTGCTGCTGAAGTGCTGATTAGCTAGAATTGCCTGTATCTTTCTGGAGCATAACCGAGGCCAGCCAATCAGAACTTCAGCAGCGGACGAAATGTACATGTCCACTGGATGGAGACTTACAGAATACCCCACCAGCAGACGCCGATTATGACTTCCGCGCCGGCATGAGGAGTTCAGTGCATTCAGCGTAAGTTACGCTAATTCAGGACGACAAAGAGCGAGCGCAAGTCGCTAGAAATTGACGCAAGAAGAGTTGTTCTCGTTCGTCCTCTGTGTGTGTGGTGCACGTCTGCTTTACAATACTCTGATGGAGGCGTAGAGGGACCTATAGTAACTCGCAACTAGTCAATTAAGACTGACAACACTATGGTGGGCACTTTCTAAGCTTTCTTTTGCCTCTTCCTTGAACTTTTCCACTGCTGCCGCTGCTGCCGCTGTCTTGCCTGCCGCGAGGGGAGGTGTGGTTCAGAGCTTGCATATATGGCAGGAGCGTGGCAGAGATATAGAAAGGCGACGCGGGAATCTCGTTCGGACCTCTCAGTTGCGTCGCTACAATGTCGTCTGGAGCTCCTTGGGTGTGTCCACAACATCGTCTTGATTGCTGCAATTATCGGTGACCCCCTCGCAGAAGCACTTCAGAAACTGCAGCGCTTAACTTTGTACTAAAGCCCGGAGGGAAGGCAGATAGAATTACAGAGAGGAGGTAGAGAGAGGAGGTAGATAATGGGTAGAACGTAGAACGTAAAACAGACGCAGTTACGAAAGTTCGCTCACCGCTCCCATACATAGAGGGAGGGCGGGAGAATGAAAAGGACTAGTGAGAAGGCAAGACAACGATACTACTAGACGTGACAGCGGTTGCGTACTAATTGAATAAATTTAACTTCAAAGTACGGTACGGCACGTTTCTGCTATTTATACAAAAATAAACACCGCGCAAATTTGTCAAGCAGATAACCGACGCAGGCCATGCAGACACAAAGCCGCAAAAAAAAGTAGCGTAGTGTATAGAATATGCACTACGGAGGTGGCGGCACGTCAAACGAACACTTGGCGTTGCTCGAGGTCGCGGGTTCGATTCTGACAGTGGCAGTGGCATTTTGATGGGGGCCGAAATACAAAAACGCTCGTGTACATAGATTTAGGTGCACGTTAAGAAACCGCAGGGGGTCAAAATGGCTCCGGAGGCCGCCACTACGGCGTGCCTCGTAATTCGATTATTGTGTTCGCATGTACAGCCCCACAATTCAAGGAAAGTTTATTAGGGGGTGTACGAATATTCGGAACTTTCGAATAACAAATTGAACAGTCAGTAATCACAAATGCAAATATTTGTCGAATACTTTTCGAATATTTCAGAACTTGAACTGCGCCCAATTGAACATGAAATTGGTCCAAAAGTACGGTAAATTTTTTACCACGCGGGTATAGTAGAGACATAAAGCTTGAGAACTTGCATAGTGTAGCAGGCTACGTCGCTTAGGAATCCATACTTTACAGGCAGCACAGCGATCATTCGCGTTCCCTGAAGAGTCCTGTGCGTGCGAGGAAACCACTTGTTTTCTCCTGATGCTCCATACGAACTTTTAAGAAACGACGCTCCATAACGTACTATGCAATGGCACAAGCTTTCTGACTTTAAGAATGCTTGGATGTGAAAATCGTTTCACATTATTTGTCATAAAGGCTTATCAATATTCAAAAACTAGTCCATGTTCGATCCCATTCGATTCGCTTATGGCACTATTAAATTACTTTTCCAGTCGGCCTATAAAATCACAATCCGCACGCTGCTAAAGTTCAACATTTCTTCCACGGTGCGATGTGCCGTGTGATGCAATGAAAATGCAAACAATATCGGCGGTAATGAACTATGGTGTACAACAGCCCATCGAGCAAACACGTCTCGCTGCGTGTTCTGTGTACTACAAACAGCAATGGCGCACGCAAGGTAACTTTCAACATTAACAAACGCTGAAGAAATTAAAGTGTCACCTTGAACATCACCGCTAATTGCCACTGCAGTCAAAGCAAACAGCACAGAATGCTTCGCTTACATCGATTTCCACAGTGCGTGAGATCCGCATGATTTTTTAAACGCTGAAGTGTATCTGACAAGCATCCATTCTTACCTTAAGTGCACGAAAGCGCTTCAGATAAGCATGAATTCCTCATTTCAAATATTTTGTTTTTCACAGCATTTGGCGGAAGCTACACGTTGGGAAATTAGGGCAACTCTCGAAAATTGCAAAAGTCAGGTATTTTAGAGTGCTAAGCAAATAATCCTGCATGCGCGCCGTGCGACGTTCAGCACGTTGAACATTTTCAAGAAACTTTCCGGCACTGCAGCACTGTATAGACATTCGGCGACACAGTCACCTGCAGATACCTTAAACAGACATTTTTGGGGACACAAAAACGTTTTTTTCTTGAATGAAACTATATCACACTCAAGCAAGGTAGAGACTAAAATTTCAATGACTTGGGATGGCCGGCTGCGGCTATAGTCAGAATGTCAAAGTATACTTCAGGCGAATGACACACTATAACGTATTTGACATTTAAGTGCATTTGCGTCAATACAGTACGGTGGTATTCTTTCAAATACATTTCACCACGTGTTTCTCTCTCTCTCTCTTTTTGCCTTTTAAGGAGTGGCGTTTGACATACACGATCCTGATCGAAGCAGAGCGAGTTGAACGAACGCGCCTGCTGGCGTATTAATTCTGAAACGAGTATCGTTAACTGTTCCGTTCTGGCTGTCCTCAAGTGGCACATCTGAGCGACAGTTCAACGATACCTGACGCCTACTTAGCGGGCGCGTGTGTACCTATTAAACAAGTCTGAGGGGGCTTTCGTCACTGCATTTGCAAATCCTCCTATAGCAATGCTGAGAGAGAGGCAGTGTAAAAGAGGGTCGGTAACGTGAAGAACATACGCTTGGCTACACTAAGCCTGTCAGCGCTAAAAAATACTTGAAGTCGTTTTATTTTGCATATTTCGCGGGATATCTGTCTGCCCGCCGTATTTCGTCTATTGCTGTGCGGAAGGAAGCGACCATAGGTCAGCAGTATGAAGGGAACTCATGGTCACAAAATACATTTTTTTTTGCTTAGGGCTCAGTCCGACTCGGACGCGCGAAAATTCTACTTAGCCGGGCTCAGTCGTACTGAAACTCGCCAAAATTCCACTTAGCCCGACCAAGACTCTAATTCGCGAGTCTGTTCGAGTCTGAGTGCAGTTCCGGTGAGTCTGAGTGAAACGGCAGATGAGCTGGCTGGCCTATGGCACCGACAAATCAAAAATGTCTATCGCCATATTAAATAAATCAATGAATCAATTAATAAAGAGAAAGAAAGGCAGGGTTTCATGAAAGCGTGAGCGTAGAAGGGCAGTAGAATGTTCTCACTACGTTATTTTTTTAAACTTCACCGTCTGGGACCACTAGTTCATAGTCAATCTGAAGCTTCAAAGCACGGAATTCCTTCACCGCAAAAGTATGAGCCAAATTCCTCAGCCTATTGTCCTGACTCCTGCATGTGTCTAGGTTCTATACATATGCTATTCTAGGGCGTTAACCCACGTAGACATTTTAGCCGTCATTGCTGTTAAAGGGATGCTAAAGAGGATACAATGAACATGAGCTCCAACTCACATTTAGTTTCGCACATTGACTATTGTGGTTGAAGTTCGACATTTAGCCAGAAATCCATCAAAAAGACTAGTTCACAGAGATAGTGACGGGCTTTCTGTGCAAGGAAAAAGAACGATTTGTGTATCAGTATGCCGTTCGCCAGATTGTCTGAAGCTGAATTGGATGTCATTTGAACGCGCGGATGTGATATACTTACTGGTTGTAGCCGTGTTATTAAATTATGGGGTTTTACGTTCCAAAAACACTTTTCCATGTTGAGGCACGCCGTATAGTGAGGGACTCCGGTAATTTGGACCACCGTAGTAGTGTTATTAGTTTTGTATTTCTGTGACATACTGTATACGCATGCTTGGTCATTTACAGTTGCGTGTATTGTACTCTTTCACGAGTTTCAAAGAAACATAAGCTGCGAGGCCGAGGCGGTGCTATTATCGCATCCTTCGCTGTGTCGCACCCAAGTTTTGCAGCGTAAGCTGTTATGGGCTCATTTCAATAGTCGTTCCGGATGGTGATGGTGTACGCCGCCTCCACCGCTGGTGTCCGGTCTTCATAATAGCCATCACCGTGAATGAAAAAAAGATACGTAGTTCCCACCGGGTTCAAACCCGGGTCCGTTACGCCGTAGTCAGCTATACTCTACCACTAAGACACGGTAGTTTTTTTTGTTTATTGCCTCGTTTGACACAGAGTTTACGAGCTCAGAAGAACAGAATAACAAGATCGAAGTACCGAGAACCGTGAGCTGTTTGCTGACTACAAGTCCTCGGTATTTCGGCATGTGCAACAACATTTCCAATCTCGGAACCCAATCTGGTACCATACGTCTGCACCTTCTGCACTTCGACAAAATGGGAGGCAGATTCGCAAAAATATTCGCGAACTCGTCTAACGTCCATATCCACGGTGTGTACAGCAGTCCGAGTAAGCCATGGTAGCGCTTGCTAGCTTGGGGCGAAGACATGCCCTACACACGCGTCCCAGCGCGCGAGGAGACATACGATGTGACACGCGCGCCACGTAGCGGCGATACGTGCACATTTTGGCGTTGCAGTTGCATATTCATGCACCACGTAGAACGCCATGCAGCAGATGCACAGGTTGCGGCGCGAGGCAGTTATAGAAGATTTGAGGAAGAAAAAAAGAAGCTTAAGGAGATGTGTACAAGAACGCTAGAAAAGAAATATATATTGTGTACTGTGGTATCCTGTGTTAACTTTTGGCTTCAGATTTGGGTCTTTACATCAGGGCGCCACTCAGCGCCAAACGCTGTAAGTTGCCTTCCTGCTTCCCCTCGGAGAAATAAAAGTGCATTCATTGTCTGGTCTCCGACTGGAGCAGTCCGGCTCTTTTCTTGCGGCGCTGCGCGCCCCGGCCGTTGAGGCCTCATGCCGTAACCCTTTCGTCCGGCCGCCCCGTCGAAGCTACTACATGTACCTTATTAAATCAAGCTGCCTAGGTGACTATGTCACCGCGCCGCTTCTAAGGGAATGACAATAAGCCATCATCATCATGATTATCATAACCATGATCAACATTATCATTGTATCGCGTCCCTTGTCACGTGGTGTGAGATGCGCGCCGTGTAGCGTCGATGCTTGCACACTTTGCACTGCAGTGCATGCTATTTATTATACAGGGTGTGACGTCACGTAACAGCTCACAGGTAGCGGTACAAAGGAGATAGAGAAGGCTTGAGGAAGGAAAAGAACATTAAGAAGATGTATACAGTAATACTGGAATGAAATCCATGTATACCATACCTGAATATTCAAGCAGGTTGGATGACTGTTCGCCACCGCCCCGTTTGAAAGGGGATGCCAATAAATCACCACCACCACAACCATCATAACCATCATCATCATTAGCATCAAATTGCGCCACTTGTCACAAGTTGACATGCGCGCCGCGTAGCGTCGTTACGTGCAATTTTTTCATTGGGTTTGCGCTGTATTGCAGCCAGTGTCCCGACACGTAGCAGTTGAATGTTGCATGTAGCTTGTCCTGGTCAACTCAAGCAGGCTAGGTGACGGTTTGTCACCGCCTAGTTTCAAAGGCAATGCAAACAAATGATTAAATTATGATTTATCCAAAAATAATTTACACTCCAAAACCACGATCTGACTATGAGGCACACCCGTAGTGAGATAATCTTGAATAATTTGGACCACCTAGGGCTCTTTATTTTGTACCCAAATCTAAGTGCACGGGTGTTTTCGCATCTCGCTCCCATCGAAATGCGGCCTCGGTGGCCGGGATTCGATCCCGCGACCTCACGCTTAGCAGCCGCAAATGAATGATCACCACCATCAACAACGACAGCACAGTGTCGTACCAGGGGTCGAGGGATGAAAAATGCGTGCCACGTAGTCTGGATACCTGCGTTAACTCTTCGGTACACGTTATTGCGCCTCCTCTCAAGGCAAGAACCCTCTACTGCGTGCTCCCGAAAATGGAGCTCCAATGGAGCCGCTCCTCCAGCTTACCCTTACCCTGCGACTGTGCTGCGTGTGCAGGCCTGTGACTTTTCTTATTCTGCAGTTTCAAAATGCATCTCACACAGCCTGCCCAAGTATTGTTCCTATTGTACAGACGCCGACAAATATGGTATACTCCACGCAGTCCACGCAGCGGGAGCCGGAGCAACAGCAAACTGCATCGCAACGCCATCTACAGACAGCATCTGGGATCAGACCCATTGGCTGTCTCGATCCCAGGTGCCTCCTGTAGATGGCGTCGCAATGCAGTGTGCCGCTGCTCCGGCTTCCGCTGCGTGGACTGCGTGGAATATACCACTTTTGTCGGCGCCTGTACATGTTCTTAATGGGTCTGATAAGAATTTAGCAAGCCGAATATGTTAGACGATGACTCTTGCCTTTCTCTCTTCGTGCCTACAGGCATGCTCCCGGTGCCCTTATTCTAAATACTCCTAATAATATCCCGGCGGCGACGCCGACATACGGCTCGAACGCGTTTCCGCTCGGTCACCTGACCTGTAGCACAACGTAGACACCTAGCGCGAGCCATACGAGCAGGAATGGACCTCCGAGCATCCACGGCGTAGAGCAAAGCGCAATGCCTGCGATTTTGGAGGCGATGTTGCAGATGGCTAATGGAATTCGTGCTAGGTTTTACGTGCTCAGCGAGTGCATAGTTTGGCTGTAGAATTGCTGCGCATCGCGCGTCACACCTAGACTATAGACAAGGCCAGCGAGATGCCTTCTTCAGCTTGCGGCTAATGTACTTCACGCACAGACCCCATCTCAGGTGAAAAAAAAGGAAAAGAAAATATTACGATCATCCGAGCAAGGTTGAGAGCTGGGTTGATGAATGGAGATGATGGTCACTAAGGCGATGGTGACGAAGGACACGGACAGCACCGACGATGTCGACGACGTCGCATTAGCTCTAAAAACACGAATGCCAATTCACTAGGCCGACGAAATGCGTTACTTCGTTCTGTGCGTTCTGGTGCAGGTTATAATTAACAAATTCATCTAAATTACTATCAACCCCGTCAGCCAGAGCAGGACAAGGGTAACTGGGGATCGGTGGGAGACGCCTTCGTCTTGCGCTAAACGTAAAATTATATATATATATATATATATATATATATATATATATATATATATATATATATATATATATATATGTATATATATATATATATATATATATATATATATATATATATATAATGTTAGGGTTGGCGTCTGGCACCATGTGCAGAAAGGAACTTCATTCCCTTCTCTTCATATTTCATCAACCTTTAATAAACCGTGCAAGTTTCACACTAGAAATCGTCTCGTCCTCGCTTGGTCGTAATGGTCTACCGGATGCCTGCAGCACGCTGGCAACGCCACGCTACCCAATAAGCAACGTCGGTCGAGCTTCGATAGGCAGGCGCCGCTACAACTCGGCAGCAGTACGATACGCTACCCTGGAGTACGCAACAATTATATATATATATATGTTGATAATGATAAATTCGGTACAGTCCCCACATTCCGACGATCATGACCATGCGATATGGCGAAGTGGGCGTAACAGAGATAATGAAAGCAAACCTGCACGAAAAATAGACGTGAGACATTCCAAGTGTCCGTTACAAATATGCGAAAAACCTTTCCTTGACTCGTACGAGAAAGCGCGCCACATTCTCAGAATCCTGTGCTGTCGTCTTCACGCATGTCATGAGATGCGCGCAGCAACATGTTTGCGTCAAGAACGAATTGTTTGAAAGGACACAGATAACGTGACATGTCTGTGAAAGTGAGATACTTCGGCGATTTCTCCGGCCTCGAACACATGTACTCCGACAGCAAGAAGGTGTCTGAAATGTGGACGTAGATGTACAAGGCCTTAGAGTTGATGGCACATACTAAACCTGGGGGATTCACCAAGAACTAGGCGGTTCAACATAAAATAAAGAAGAATAAATGTAAGAAATGAGACAACAAGATTTACGAATGCGAAGGTTGAACTAAAAAAGACAGCTTGGAGAGAGTAAACTTAACGAAAGTGGAGGATTAAATAAAAAAAAGATAAATATGACGCTAATTGAAATTTGATGGAGAGAAAAGGAAACTTCAAGCGATAGGTATAAAGCTTAAATCACTTTGTACCCTACAAGGAAACCCTGGGTGACAACACAAGCCTTCCCGTCGTTCCCAAATGTCGAGGCACCCAAGGATGGCAAATAAGTAAAAGTAAGAGCAGACGAAGCGGTGTTTCTAGCGCTATTGTTTTTCTTAAGATAATAGAACCTCGACAAGAACAGCCACTTTGCAATGGAGAATTTCCGTGCGAAGGTTGTGGGGATCGTTCCCCACCTGCGGCAGGTTCTTTTTTCATCCACTTTTCATTTACATTAATTCATCGTTTAATTCTTCCTTTCCTTTATTAAACACAAGTAATTTCCCCTATGTTGTGCTTGGTGTCAGTGTTTGTTGGCTTCCTATGGAGTGGCTATGTAGCACAGTGACCGTTCTCGTCGAGGGGCGACGCTGCCATCAACTTTCGTTGAAGGTTGAAGCGTGAAACCAAAATGGAGGAAAAGGTGAAGAAAGCTGGCAACCAAGTACAGGGCGGGTGAAAGTGTAAATAGACAACCAGGAGCCATCAGGAAAGTAGGCGGGATAAACAGAGATAGCGAATGGGATGCAAAGAATGGAACCAAAAGAAAAAACCATGGAGATCTACAAGAATGGGAAGAAGGAAATTAGAACGGAATACCTGTCCGATAACCCAAAGGGCAGCGGATTGTTATTTGAGGTTAATGCTGGTTGCCTAAGGGCAAAAGTGTTACCTGGGCAAATATGGGGAACTAGATGAGATATTTGTATGCTGCAGCAAACATCCGGAGACCAATCAGCGCATCCTAACGGAATACGAAGGGATTCATCCAGTGAGAGCCGGAGGTAACGTATACCTTCCAGAAGCGCTTGTATTTAAAGTGGACGGAAGCACCAACCGGTCAGCTGTCGAGATAAGCAAGAGACGTTTGTAGCAATGGTGGGAAAAATAGCAGGGAAGAAATTGATACGACCGCATCCGTTACAAACATAGGAAGCGATACAAGCTAGATAGAGAAGTTTTGATGAAAAACAAAACGTTTATGGAGAGGTATACAAAAAATGCTAGAAAGAAAAACACTTACAGCACACCTGATTAAACCAAGCAGGCTAGGTGACCATTCGTCGCTGACCCATTTCAACGAGGATGCCCAAAAATCATCATGCTCACCCGACTTCACATTTTATCTTAATGGCATGTAAAGATGAATGAAAAGCAGTAATTTGGTTTTTCATCTATATTACGTCCGCAATGGCCAATACGTGCTACAGGAGGCCACTTGGCTTATGTAGACGGACGAGGCAGAGCTTATAGTTGACAATGTAAGGGATTCACAGAGAGTGGCGAATGTAAGCTACAATTCAGCGAGCAATCTAGGCCCTAAGTTTAGCACTTAGAAATATGAAATTATATGATCTTTAGCGTCGAAGCTTGTGCTTGTTGGTGATTCACCGGAAAAAGGGCAGAGTGCAAAAAAAAAAAACGACACGAGAGAGCGACACGCACACAGCGCTGTCTTACAACAGTTTATTCACAAAGCCATAAAGGAATAACTATACACTTCCGAATATAGTTCACAGCTGAAACGTGAACTAATTGAGGCAGATTTCATTAGGCAGTTTGATAGTTCGTGTGTCAGTTCTCCTCCCATTGCACTTTAATCTTGGTAAATAGCGTATCTTCACAGGGTTTGAATGGCACGCTTTCCTTGTGCTCTGTAGGTGCGTGGCTATCATTATCAGCATTTAAAAATTATGCCCCAAGTTTTTTTGTCGATCATTCACATATCGCGCCTGGTAGCACCCTATATATTTGTTCCTTCATGGCTTCATGAATAAACTGTTACAAGTCAGCTAGCGATGCGTGCGCGTAGCTCTCTCGTGTTCTTTATTGAGGAGACGAGTAATGACGTGGCAACCATTCAATAGGAAGTTGTAGCCATTGCCCAGCCATATAAATGCCTAGGTGTATACATAAAGCAAGGAAATACCTACTCAAGTACCCACCGAGATAAGCCAAGATAGGGAAGCGCAATGCAGCAATGGTGAAAAGCGGAGCACTGTGAGGCCACAGTAAGAATGATGTGGCGCTCGGAATCTAGAAATGAGTAATGGTGCGAGCGCTAACGTTCGCAAGTGCCATTCTGTCCTTAAATTCGAATATCTCGTCGGGGGTTGGAAGCTGACCAAAGGTCTCGGTTGGCTTTGGGAGCCCACGGCAAAACCAGAAATGAGGCAGTGAGGGGTGACGTGGGCTGGGCTTCTTTCGAAGTCAGGCGGTCTCAGAAATTGAGAGCAAAATTACTTTTGTAGAAAGGCTCATGAACACGGATGAAAATAAATGTGCGGCTAAAGTGCAGAAGTATCTGTACCTGAAAGAAGCGCGAACACCGAATGGAGGAAGAAGTGAAGAAAGTTGGCAAGCGAGTACAGGGTAATTGAAAGTGTAAATAGACAAGTGGGAGTCACAAAAGATAAATTTGAAATAAAGGATGGAAGCAAAAAAAACAAACAAAACAAAACAAAACAAACAAACAAAGATTTAGACAAACGGCAATAAACATATCAGGAGGGAAAATTTGTGTGATAATGCAAAAGGGTGTGCCCTGCTCTTTGAGATCCGAGCTCGCTACCTAAGGACGAGAACATACCGGAACCAATACGCGCCACAGGATGAGGCACGTGTTCGCGGGGAAAAGAAGGCCGGAAACGATTCGAAACGTCGTAATGGAGTGCTAAGATATTGACCCAGCACAGACGATGGAATGATTAGCTGGTCAGCAGTTGAGATAATAAGAGGACAATGAGAGCGCTGCTGGAAGATGGGCAAGGAAGATACTGATAGAACCAGAGCCATTGCAAGTGTAATGATACAGTATATGGTAACAGAGGTTTTAAATACGAAAGATCATTATCAGATAGGCAAAAGGCTATGTAGCGATATATGTGGTAAAACCGGATTAAATCAAGCAGGCTAGGGCTGTATTTGTCCCCGGCCGATTTCACACGGGATGCCAATAAACACCGTCATCATCATTTGAGTCGATGTGAAATTTCGGGTGGAGGAACGTTCTAGAATACGGGGATTACTCCCGCATTCTAGAACGCTGTTCCACTCTGCCCTCCACCTTGACTGATGTTGCCGATGATGACTTGCTGGCATCCTCCTTGAAACGGGGCGGGGACAAATCGTCACCTAGCCTGCTTGAGTTACTCAGGTATGCTGCAATGCTTTTCCCTCTAGCATTCTTGTGCATATACCTTTGACATTCTCAACCTGTCTTGTACCGCTGCTTATGCCAGCAATGGATCCAGTCGCCTCTTCTCTGCTTCTTCCACCAACACTCTAAACATCTCTTGCTTATCTCAGCGGCTGACCAGTGGCTTCTTCCGCGTAATTTAAATCCAAGCGCTTCTGGAAGTAGTGCGTCACGCACTAGTCTTGCTGGCCGAGTCCCTCCGCATTCCTCTAGGATGTTCTGAGTGGCCTCCTGATTTTTTGCTGCTGCATACACATATCTGATCTAAATGCGTACATTTGCTCCGGTATGTTCTTGTCCTTGGTCAAGCAGCTCCAGTCTTATAGAACAAGGCACTTGCCTTCGTGTTATCGCACAGATTGCAGCGCCGCCTCTCGGAAGAAAGGGTCACTGCTCTTCACTGAGGCTCCGCGGAAATTCTCGGGAAGCGTGGCATGTTTTTTCATACATAGAGGGCGCGCGCTGTGCTAAACTCGGTGGAGTGGACGACGGGCTTCGAGTCGCGGATCATCTGAGAATACGGGATTAGATACGCGATTGGCAGTTATGACACCGCCTCGGTCTTTGATGTCATCACGGCGCGATAATAGTAAGTTTAATACATATCGGAGCTATAAAGCATACGTGTTCTTTAGATGCGCGGGTGCCACACAAGCTTTATTTCAAGACGCAGAGAGCCGTGCTCTGCCTGGGGCTCTATATTCTGGACATTCCGCCATTTCCTTCGATGCGTGACGTAGGCGCGACGCACACAAGATGGCGCTGATGGCCCCGTTTTGATTTCGTAATGTGGCGCAAACTTGACTTTTTGCTTAAGAAAGTGAAATGAGGGCACCGAACGTAACGTTCTTGGTAGAGCAAAACAGTTTTCCTACTCAGGAAAAAATAAAGCAGCTGGCTCAAAGCCTACGATTACTCCGTCGAAAACGCTTCTCGCTTCAGTCGTCTGGTGCGTATAAGCCGTCGTCTGCTTCATTAGCTATAGGATGCGTGTACCCGGAAAACGGAATGAGTCATCGTACGTTGGCGCTAACGCACTTGTTTGCTACCTTGAAACAACATGCGCGACCTACTAGCGGTGATGAATGCACGTTCTAGGCTACGTTATCGCTATCTCGCCAAACGCAAGCGGCTCAGCCCAACTAGGCTGGCCAAGAAACGGCCGAATATCAAGCGTTGCACGCGCCAGAGGTATCCGCTTGCGCGACGCAAGCGCCGGCGCTACCATCGCTTGTTCACTTCGCTGGTTACTCGAACCGCGTGAGGAAACTTCAAGGCGCCGCCTTAGGTGCATTCCTTTTTATAAATGAAAAAGACGCCATTGTCAGAACTTCTGATTGTGCGAAAAGACATTAATCTTGATTACAGTACAAACGCAGCAGTGAAAAGTGGAGAACATTGAAGAAAGTTTGTTATGTTCACCCAATATTATTTATATAAACGGATTCTTTTAAAAAATGATGGCCCAAAACACAAATGCCACCACCACCCAAGAGCAATGCAAATACTATGAGCACGCGTTATGAACAAAAGATTTTCATTGCGCCAAACGACGGGGAAACTGCGGCGATACTTATTCCTCTCGCCCGCCATTGCATATGGTTGCTCATTAGCATACATCGCGCGGCTCGTAACACCACAAATTATGGCGGAAAATCTCTGCAATGGCGGCCAAGGGCAACGTCACGCAACGTCAAATTGACGTTTACGAAACGGCCATTCCTGTGGCGCTCGGCACGGCATATTTCTTCAGCCAATGAGCAAGCTGACATGGTGCCTCTCTTGAATCGCCACCACATATTCGCGAAACTGCAGATGCAGTGCAATGGCTTCTGTACGCTGCCACTCACTTTCTTTTTGAAGCGCTAACGTCGCAATTAAGCTGGCAAGGACGAAGAAAATGCATTAGTCGATCAAATCTGCAAAATTGCATTTTGCAGAACTTCCGTTTCCCGGCACAAACTTCAAGGCACGTGAGCTGTCGACAGCCAATCAGAGAGTCAACACGGTGGATAATGGTGGCCGTGCAGCCGCCATGCCTGCCGAGAATGGAGCTTCTGATGCCGTACAGTTACTGCCTTGTGAAATTTCCTTTGCTATACGATCAATGATTCATCAGCCGCACCGTAATACAAGGAACCATGAAACACGGCTGTTCGATACGACAAAGTAGCGCACGCACAGAAATTTTCTAGCGACACATGTCCACACGGAGTGACGGAGTTTGCGTTGTGGCTGATTCACAAAGTGGAGGCAAAAATAAAATAAAACAAAAGAAAATATATCATATTTGGGGTTTTACGTGCCAAAACCACTTTCTGATTATGAGGCACGCCGTAGTGGAGGACTCCGGAAATTTCGACCACCTGGGGTTCTTTAACGTGCACCTAAATCTAAGCACACGGGTGTTTTCGCATTTCGCCGCCATCTAAATGCGGCCGCCGTGGCCGGGATTCGATCCCGCGACCTCGTGCTCAGCAGCCCAAACAAAAGAAAATAGAAGGAGCTGCGAAAACAGCATGGAACGTGTGGCCCCGCGATTAAGAAAAGCGCAGGGCCATGAGTCAGGTTAATTCTAAGACTTTTAAGAAACGCCTACAATTGTTTCTCTAGATACCTTACTCAGTTTGGCGGATGTAGCAAGGTCGAATTAAATAGGTCGCGAAGCATCTGGCAAAAAGCGGTGCAGTACATATTGTCACAGACGTCAGCAAGGGTGATTATGGCAACATCGATTGACGCGCGACTACGTATGGAGGGAACAAACATTGGGAAAGAAAAAAGCGTTTTTTAATTCAAGCGAAACACGATTAGATTCATTCGACGAAAATAAACTTTCGGGTCAATTATATATATTCGTGACTTGTTAAGAACATACAAGTTTATTTAATCTTATTATTATATATATACATTTCTTTTCAGCGCCCATCGTTGCATAGGGCGTTGACGCCGCCATTACTCGCATTGCAATGCAGCTATTAAAATGTGCAGGAAAGGCTCGCTCGTAAAGTTCACCTGTTGAAATACGCCCCCACTCACAGGGTGTGCTTTTTTGCTTGTCGACGCTTGTCTGAATTTGTTGACGCAGGTAGCGTCATCGCTTCTTAACCTGTTCAGTCAAAAGTAGTGATTTACGACCACCAGATAATTGTGTGGTTGTTTTCGTGCGACTGCGCTGGCCGACGGGCTTGGTATCCGACGATAGGATCAGCACTCTACACCTAAAGCTTTCGTCGGCCTCCGAAGAAAGTACGTTCTGTTCAGGGGCGCGATTTCGACCACCGTACGACTGGCCTTTTCCTGCATCGCTTTCCGCGCTGAAAGCTTGAAACGCCCATCGAGTCGAACGGCGGGGCATTTGAATATACAGCTCTAAAGGCAGGCCAACAAAACAAATTTCGCGCCTTCGAAAAAAAAAAGGACGTCACTTCTGCTTTTAACGAATATTGCGTCAGATTATTCTTTCTTCCGCCGGAAGTGCCCCCTCCACATACAGATGGCGCTAAGTCCCATGAACCGCCGATGAACCGCCATGTTTTGACCGTATGGGCCACTATGGAAGCTTCGCTACCAGGTACCTTGGCTACAGCTTTAACGTGTTCAACTTGACTAGTGCTCTTAGCGATTGCTTTTTTTTTCCCGTCAGGACTTCACATATGTTAATAACTTGTACAAATGCTTCCAACGAATTTCACCTCTCTTCTGTGAACGGCGAAGCCTAAAACCTGGCAGCGCTGTATCCGGAATTCGTCACTCACTGCACGACGTTCACGTACGAGAACTGGCCGAAATATCTTCGGTGCCCCTGGTGCGGCGACACACGCCCTACACTCTTTCACATCTCGTGGGGGTGCGAGGGCAATCCTCAACACTTAAAGACTCCTAGCACGTCATTTGAGCGGTGGGAGGTACAGCTGACCGGCGATACCCTGGCGGGACAAGAAGCTCTCGTCCAGCAAGTACGTCGAGCAGCCATGGCCAGTGGAGTCCTGGAATGAGGACACCACCCACTCGACCTCAAGAGCAACCACCTCGATGGTCCGAATAAATGTTTTTTCTCTCTCTCGGTTGGTGCGTACTAGAATTATTCGAATAAAATGTGGCCATTGCGACTGCCTCAGCGTGGGTAATGCCTCCATTACTAGATGCCTGCCGCGTTGCTCGCTCTCCCATTGTAGCGGCGGTTCCCTTAGTTCAGCATAAATTCCGTGAGGCGGCGCTCGCTGCCTTTTAAACTTCCGGCGGAAGCAGCAGCGGCGGCTGAACGCTTCCGCCGGAGCGTTATATGCGCGGCCGTCTGTTAGCGAGTGTTATCGCGGGCCTCCGAGACGGTGACAGATGCCATGGCATTCTCAGAGGCCGCAGCACGTGATCTAAGTTGAAGGCGTTCGCCATAAGAGACGCTCGTTGCCTTTTCGCGGAGACGAAAAAAGGGAGAGGGTAAGAAATCGAGTTTCCCTGACAACGCGGCAGCCGTCTAGTAAAGCAGGCATTGGCGTGGGCGTTTGCGGCGAGCAGCCGCACCGCGGCACTGCTGTGGCGAAACCGTGGAACTCAAGGGTTGAAATTTCAAAAGCATAAAGCAGACCGTTATATGTGGCCTTTTTAGACATTACAGGAGCTTATAACAACGTAGCCCGCAACATTTTGTGGGATATTCTGGAAGGGGAAGGTTTAGGTGATGATTGCCTGCAGCTTTTGAGAGAGATTTACCTAGAAAATACCGTTTGCGTTGAATGGGAAGGGATGAGGAGCGAGGAGAAAGTTCATATCAACAAGGGACTGAGGCAGGGGTGCGCATTATCCGCGCTGCTGTTTATGATGTACATGGTGAGGATGGAGAGGGCGCTAGAAGGAAGTAATATCGGTTTTGATCTCTCATACAAACAGGCGGGTACAGTAGTAGAGCAGCAGCTTCCAGGTTTATTTTATGCGTACGATATTGTGTAGCTAGCTAACAAGCAAAGTGATTTGCAACGTCTGGCTAATATCTGTGGACAGGAAGGCAACAATTTAGGTTTGAAATTTAGTGTTTGAAAATCAGGTGTTATGGTATTCAATGAAAACAGTGAACAAACAGAGGCGATACAGGGTCAGGAAATACCTCGAACAAGAAAATATAAATACCTTGGTATATGGATAAACAAAGGCAATAGATATATGGAAACACTGGAAGAAAAATAACAGTGGAAGGTAAGAGAAATGGGGCAGCCATAATGAAGCACTGAGCGCTACGGGGATACAGTAGGTACGAGGTGCTCCAAGGTATGTGGAAAGGTGTAATGGTTTCAGGACTTACTTTTGGAAATGCGGTTGTTTGCATTAAATCATGGGTACAATCAGGACTGGATGTGAACCAAAGGTCAGTGGGTCGCCTCACATTGGGCCCTCACGGGAAGACCAGAAATGAAGCTGTGCAGGGTGATATGGGCTGGACTAGTTTTGAAGTGAGGGAAGCTCGCAGTAAAATTGAGTATGAAGAACCGCTGAGGAATATGGAAGAAAGTAAATGGGCTGGGAGAGTGTTCAGGTATCTGCACAGCAAAAACAATCATTCACAGTGGAGGAAAAGAACTAGGAAGCTTACCAGCAAGTATGCGGCTTGTGGGGTGGGCAACACAGCAACAAAGAACGTCAAGCGGAAAGTCAGAGAGGCTGAAATAATCTCATGGGTGGCGGTAATGGAAAAGAAACCTGCCATGAGTAACTAAATACTTAAGAGGAAAAAACGAAATCCGGAAGGAAACAATCTATAACTCAAAGGGAAGCTCATTACTTTTCGAAGCGAGATCGGGATGCCTTAGAACACGCACCTAAAAGCCAGATATAAGAAGGAAGATGAAGCATGTGCTTGCTGCGTTAAAGCTAGGGAAACTATGGAGCATGTTCTATTAGAATGGGAAGACGTCTACCCAGCGGTCGATTTAGGCACCACTGGCGTCCTTGAAGCCCTTGGGTTCATTGAAAGCAGTGGAAAAGTAAACATGTCCACAATAGGGATTAGTAAGAGGCGATAAGAGGATTGGTGGAATAAAAGTAGGGAAACGACAAAAAAGAAACGTAGACGTACAAGAGCACAGTTCGCAATAGGGGATCAGAAAATTTGGTTGTGGAAGTTCATAGTGTTTATTTTGCTTTTTTATTGTTTAACCTAGGTAGGGCATTTGGCAGTATAATAGCAAGAGCTTGGTGGCGCAACCCAATGCACCGTTCCAAAGGGGACGCTCATAACATCCATCCATCCATCCATGGAGGCGTGTCTGTGTTTGCTTTAGCGCACGGCAAGAAGTGGGGGGGAGGGGAGGGGCGTCTGCAACGCGCTGTAAATCTTTTGCTTCCATTTGCAGCGCGAGCCGCTCTTGGAGGTTATTAACTTTTAATGGTGAGACATGGCATGGTGACTTACACATTCTTTGAATGCGCTGGCATTGAGAGTGTCAAAGTGAAAAAGAAAGTGTGTGTGCAGAGTGTGGGGAAGCCGGTCACGTGGTACATGTGCAGGCGGGATGTGAATGCACAAACACACACATTATATATATATATATATATATATATATATATATATATATATATATATATATATATATATATATATATATATATATATAGATATATATATATATCTTAAGAAGTCAACAAACACAGATACCAAGGACAACGTAGGGGAAATTACTTGTGCTTAATAAATGACATAAAGAAACGATAAATTATTGGAAATAAAAGTGGATGAATACACTACTTGCCGCACGTGGGAAACGATCCCACAACCTTTGCATTTCGCGTGCGATGCTCTACCAATTGAGCTACTCCGGCGCCATTTCCTCATCCACTTTCTTGGGTATTTATGTGTACTAGTAGAACCCTGGGAGTGTTAGCCAGCGCCACCACTCACAGACCTTGACGGCTGATGTGGAACATCCTCTCTGCCGCAGGCGTCACGAGAACGTAATCTTCTTGGGCGAAGGCAGCGGGCCAATACACCCACACATGCTTCCTATATGTATGTATATATATATATATATATATATATATATATATATATATATATATATATATATATATATATATATATATATATATATATATGTATGTGAACCTCAAAGATGCGCGACGTAATCTGCAGGCGTTTCTCCCACATTCACTAGTAAACCACAACGGAATTGTTGACATGTTGCTTTAGTGCCAGGGCAACAAGACAGTGCAAGAATGACGTGCGAACCAGGAGCGGGCTCGACATTCCTGCAGTGGTAGAGCACGGGTAGCGGTTATGTTGTAACGGACCACGCACGGAAGCGTGGAGAAAAAAAAATGTTACGCGTGCCGAGAACATCTAGAACGATCACAAAATTTTCTTTATGATTTGAGCAGCTTTGCAGGAGCTACATAACTTTCTACGAGAGCTTGTTAGCGAAAGCTAGTACCATTATCATGCCGTCCCCCCCTTTCCACACCAAAATATATGCATGTAAACACACATCGTCTTGAAGTAGGTAACGTGTACTGATTTCGGCTGAGAGATAGCCCACCGGCCACGAGCTTCATTGTGCCTAGAAGACGCCCGCAATAAATGCGCATGTTAAATAGATTATTATTAATATTAATATTATTTGATACGAAGACACACACATACGCACGGACGAAAACAGAGAAGGAGAAGGCTGGCAAATACCGCAGAGAGGGGCACAAAGCCAGCCTGCTCTTTAGGAAGGAGGGAATAGGAAACTATTTGAAGATAAGGAAAGGGAAGTAGAGAAGAAATAACCCGCAAGATGGACAGGTCACAATGAGGAAAGTAAAGCAAGGCATACACAGAACAAGTAGGGAAAGAACGCACACGCAGAAATTAAAAAAGTAAAGACACGGACGTCACACTGATTACAGAAGGATGTAAAAATATCAAGAAAGAAACTTAGCAAAAAAAGAATATTTCTTCCCTTGCAAAGTGTTGCACAAACGGGAAGCCAGGACAGTTTCTTGTAAAGAAGAAAAAAAAAGTGGAAAGGAAGCAAATGCCAGGCAAATACAGCTTATTTCAGCGCAAGCTCATTGCTATATGCATGACTCCTAAAAGAACAAGCTCCATTAGAAGTATCCAAATAATGTTACTAGTCAGAAAATACGATTATTTCAGCGGTATAAACTAAATAATTTTTTTGCTGCGTACACCTCCATGTCGCCATCATCCCCTCGAAAAACGGTGCAGCATCGTCGTCTAAACAGTGCGAAGCACAGCACGAAATAAATAGCAGCACAAAAATGACGAAGTGCTGACCTTAAACTGACGTTTATGTTGTGCTGCGCACGGAATATAAATGCGCACAACCGGTGGGGAATCTTGACGTCATTACAAACGATTTCGTGCAGCTTTCCGGAGCAAAGCCACCCACGCGCAAAAAACAAACGCATTGCCCTTCTTCCACTTATTCGCCAAACAGATTCATTCGAGATACGCTTACGCACGGCGCGCCTTTTCCTGTCACTTTTTTTTTTGCCGTCTTGTACGCTTCGTGAATTTCGCGGGCTCTAGTGTTTGGATCTTTTGCTAAGTTTCTTTGTTGATATTTTTACATCCTTCTGTAATCAGTGTGACGTTCGTGTCTTTTTTTTTTAATTTCTGCGTGCGGTGTTCTTTCCCTACTTGTTCTGTGTATGCATTGCTTTACTTTCCTCATTGTCACCTGTCCATCTTGCGGGTATCGCTCAGCTCGGGAGAATGTGCACCTTCCATGCATTGCATTATCGAGGTTGCTGCCCGATCAAACACATCGCTTCGCATTCCTGAGATCACTGCGTGGACCGTTCACTCATCGCATTCACATAGACTAGCTAGCATTAAATTAAATTATGGGATTTTACGTGCCAAAACCACTTTCTGATTATGAGGCACGCCGTAGCGGAGGACTCCGGAAATTTCGACCACCTGGGATTCTTTAACGTGCACCTAAATCTAAGCACACGGGTGTTTTCGCATTTCGCCCCCATCGAAATGCGGTCGCCGTGGCGGGGATTCGATCCCGCGACCTCGTGCTTGGCAGCCCAACACCATAGCCACTGAGCAACCACGCCGGGTACTAGCTAGCATAGGTCCATAGCTAGCATAGCATGGCTTCGCAGAGCTAGCGTAGCATAGGTGGAACGGGTAAATGAAATCGCCGCATGGCGTCGTTGGAATCTGTACGTGCGGTGCAACAACATTGGTTGAGATCAAGCGTTGCACAAGATTACAATAGAAATTTGGAGGACGGTTAAAAGGAAGCTTTAGCTTGGGTGCTCCTGTATAAATACACGTGAAAAAAGAATTCGTTTTTCTCGACAACCACTGCACCAAATTCGACGAGGTTTGTCGCATTCAAAAGAATAGCTTAAAACACAGTGACTGTTGGCTTTCAATTTTTGATCTAGATCCTCAATTTTTCCTTAAACATTGTTAGAAATTGAAAATTTTCGGAAAGCCTAACTATCGAGTTTACAACTCTCTAACTCAACAAGGAAAATGATATCACGATCCTGGGAATTGCATCCCATAGTACATCTAAAGCGGACAAAATTGATATGTTACACATGAGTTTAAAAAAAAATTCAGTAATATGGAAATACAGCTTTTGAAGGACCCTTGTACACAACTTAACAAATTCACGTAAGATATAAATTGACATATTGAATTTGTCCGCTTTTAATAATCTGATGGATGCAATTTGCAGGATTGCGATGTCTGTTTTTGATGGTGAGCTATTAATTTATAAATTTAGTGGGTCTATTTTTCCGAACTTTGAAATTCTTGAGAATCCTTTTGACAAGATTGAGGCCCTAAATCGAAATTATGCTTCCAGTAGTAAGAATAACTTAATTTTCTCTCTCAAATGTAACAAATTTTATTCAAATCGATTCAGTGGTTAACTCAGAAAAGCGTTTTTGCGTTTTACATAAATTATACTTGAATAGGCCGCGTCGGAGTTGGTGCGAGCTAAAGCTTCCTCTTAAGCTTCGCCTGTAAGAATAAAACGCGATAGCAATCAAAGATTCCTGACTGCTTCTCACGCTTCCCGGCAACTGCAGCTTATGTAACTGTAATGTGTACCGGGAAACGCTGGCGGCAGACGCTACGCAGGAAGGTGAGCTTTCTGCTAGAAACGCGGCCTCTTGCGTGGGCCGCGATGCGGCGGAAGCGAGCGCCCTCTGTAAATGTAAAGGAATCAGGCGCGCCGCTACTTGGCCTCACACACACACACACACACACACACACACACACACACACACACACACACACACACACACACACACACACACACACACACACACACACACACACACACACACACACACACACACACACACACACACACACGCATTACTTTGACACTTCTAATTCTAATAATGCGTTCAAAGCACTTGTATCATGGTATTTGGTTTCATAGCATTTAACCGCTTGACGCGCATGCACATCTTCGCTTCAGACAGACGTAAACATGTGCATCGAACCGCATGATTGCTTTCGAAATCTTTCTATGTGTATATATACTTTCAAAAGGATCAATTATTTATTCAATCAATCACTCAGCGTATAAACAAATGAATAAATGAATCAATCAGCCAATGAATGAATGAATGAATGAATGAATGAATGAATGAATGAATGAAGTAATAAGTTATTATTAGTACTAGTAGTATTGTCGAGATTATTATTATGATTGCATGGGCCTCTCCTTGCAGGAACACGATACATCTTCCGAAGCTTGGAATGAGTCATAAAGCATACGTAACCCATTTCACCGCTTATGGTATACGGGAAAAAGAAATGCGCTCAGCTTACTAGACACTGCACTAATTTCGATCGCAAGGCCACAGCTTGAAATTAAACGCCACATTATAGTGACTATCATAAGCCAAATTTAGCCTAGCTGCAATTGCTACTTTTAGAAGATCGCCAAATATCGTGTAATTCAAGGATTGCGGGACACTTAAATTCCCCCCGCGTATAGCTCGAATCAAGAACAAATGTCATACAGCTATTACTTCCTATGGCGGTAGAAACGCGAAAATTCTACGTTCTAGTGATAAATGGCCTCTCATTAGTATAATTTACCAGCAGGTCCATTTACTGCGTACGAACCGGCGAGCACACGCAAATTGATTATTAAGCTTATTTTTACTTCCACGTTAGGAAACAAACAGAAAAGTGCGGAAGACGACTTCGTCAAGCACGACGGATATCTCACTAGAAAAAAAAAAAAGAAATAGTGTGACGATCACAGCGTCAGAGTGTGCTATACGTTTGTTGCACCCATATCACGCTCCACTGGTTGTCCGCGTCGTCTCGTACTTTTTCCATCGCACAGTGCGTCATGTCTTACGTTGGTCATGCTGCAGTCCACTGACTGATTACACCGCGCTGGAGAACTACATGCGGATGGAATGCCCTGCAGGAAACGTGAAAGCGCGGACCTTCGCCGTAGCAAATTCCAGCCGTGGAAGGAAGCACATAAATTTCCCGCACTGACAACACACATGACGGGTAATTGGTGAGGGCGATTCGCCGCAATAATACATTGCAGTGGTGCACAACTTAAAAGCTCCTGCGCTATCGCGGTAACGACTAATAGCAGCCCAAAACATCAAGCACGTAGCACACATTCCTCCGTTAGCGCGACCGGAGACAGTCCACGTGTTTAACACAGCAGCGCCTCTGGCGGCTCATCACCGCAAAAACATACAATTAATCACCGCTGTGGCCACTCTCCCAGAATTTTCAATAGTACACTTGAGCCATGGTGGCTTCCGACTGTTTTGTCACGCGGAAGCAGGTTGTCTCGAGATCTCAAGCGTAATTTCGTTGCACAGAAACTACTTCACCGGTGACGCAACGCCCGTGAATTAGATCGCCATGTTTGTAAATAATAATAATTCATTTTTGCCATATTCGCCCCGTTCACGGCAAGCGTAAGGCGTTGCGCACTTTCGCTACCGTTTATCTCACCTTGGCGGGAAAGTTGCGGCCTTATCTCGACGATCTTCGCAAGGTGGGTTCCGCGATATCGAGGGAAGGAGTCCCTAGAGGAGTCTCATCCTGACACTGCCTTTGGATTGGCACGGCCTCAGGTGGCATGCGCCCTCCGTCCCTAAGTAGCTGGCTCCTTGATACGCCTTGAAACACTCACGAAATGCACACAGGCACGAAAATTTTGATAGATGCAAAGAAGCAAATTAAAAAAAGAAAAACCTCAGCACTATTACCAAAACGCGTAAAGAGGCAGACGTTGAAGGCATGAAAAAACTCGGACCCTTACTGCGGTCCTCGTTTGCTGGAGCGCGGCCGGTACGCGGCCGGTATGCGGCCGGAAGAAGCACGCGTCACGTGACGCAAGAAGCAGCTCGTTCACGTCCACCAGCGCAATAACGCGCGACAGAACGCTTTCTCCACTCGTAAACGAACACTTGCCGACCGGCGCTGATCCCGGGGAATGGGGGGAGGGGGGAGGGCTACAGAAACCTCACAGTTTCAGTTTCGATTTTCTGATTTCTAAGCTGCGCGGAGACACCTCGTTTAGCTGTGCTTTCCAAACAGCCCGGCATAGATTCAACGCGAGATAACGGAATCAATGGCGAAGATGTCCACGGGCCTTGTTAGCAACGCCATAGGAAATATACGGTGGGGGACTTTTGACGCGAACTATAGGAACGCCATACACGCCTACGGTGTTACTATTTGTCGAATTAACTTTTTTAATGAAATATCCAGTTAACTAATAAACTGTTGCCAACCATCGGGCGCTTTCACTCCCCTTGGTCATTAGTACTTTCGTTGTTCCTGCCGCGCTCGCTATTCTGCGCGTCTGTGGTCACCTAGTTTGGTTTGTTTGTTTATTTACTTATAGAAATTTATACAGCGCCTAAGAGGCATTATTAGAGAGGGGGAAGAGAGGTACGAGTAAGTCCCAATTAAACAGATGATACAAAGTACACCATATGCCAGTAAAACAAATACGGTCATTTCAACAATGCCTCAGGTCGCAGTAAGGAAAAGAACAACAACGATGGACCAGCAGATCATTTATTCCGCTATGCGGTTCCAGTAAAGTACAGTATACATGTGGGAAACGTATACTTGAATAAATTTATGTGGTCCACGCGCGGAGAGACGTGGGCGCGCGCTTTCTTAAAGTGCTTATCTTTACCAGTTTTGATGTTTGTACTGATGTAAAATTACCGGAGTCTTAGGAACCTACGCTTTTGCGGTAGCAATGGCTACCCCAGTCCTTTTACAATGTCCGACGAGCTTCTTCGGAAATTGTAGTCGCACGTGTCAAAAAGAGCTCACGCTGCTGCACCGCTCTAGCACATCGACGTACGCGATAACAGCCGGGTCCCATATTCCGTAGGCAAACGGTCAAATCGGACGCACATTGGTCATACACATTGTTTGTAAATCTAATAACCCTAAATTGGTTTATGGAGTCTGCACCCCGAGTAGTTATGGAAACGCATGACTTCGACGGATTCACCACTGATTGACCACATATTTCGTGACGGCAGGCCATAAGAGCGAAGGAGCGTAGAAATAATTATTGCAAGCGCCGACAACGTTCCAAATGACTCGATATCTTCGACTGCGGCGCGTCTAGGAACTTGGCTCCTATTGGCCTCGAGCTCCACCACTGGAAAAGCTGGCGCCACCGTCGGCGTGACGTGCTATTAGGGATCACGTGGACATAGCGGCCGCGTCGGCTGCCTTCGGGAGCGCCGAAGCGAGCTGGAAACGAGAGTTAAGTTGCCTCGTACGCTGCGGTCCTCATTTAGTGGCAAGGTTTTCCCGCTTCGAGCGTCTCCTTTACAACGATTGAAAGCACTACAATAGGTAGCGGCTGCCTTTGAAGGCGCGCAACATAGTAGGCTACTGCTCGGTGCCACAGTGCCGGACGTACGCAACGGAGCCCGGTGTCAGCCTTATTCACACGTAGCCGCAGGACAAGAAGCTGCGTGAAGCTTGGCTCGCGAAACATAAAACCGGCGAACAGTCATCGGCTACAACTCGGGTATGCAGCAAGCACAGACGCGAGGAAGATTTCTGCTACGGTGCCGGGTCGGCGATGATCGGAAAACGCGCGCTGAGACGCTCGCTCGAGTCCGCTGCCCGACTAATGTCATGACGGTTTGGTCTATGAACTTGTCGATGCTATAGATACTGGCAAGTTCACTGGAATGGAAAGGGGGCGGTAAGACGCACATTAAAAAAAGGCATGGCATATGGTCATGTTTGTACGTGTTATAAATTAATGCACTGGATTACGAAAAAGAAGCAGAGGGAAATCGCACGGTGAGAACACCGATAAACATACAGTGCGACGCAACTCGAGAAATAATATGGAAACGTCCAAGCATATAAAAGAAAAGAAAAACAAGATTGAATCCTCGCGACGGCACATCACAGTCACCGTAGGCGTCGAAGTCTCTACAATGAAATCATTTTGAACAGCTCTGATAGCGCCCACGTAACAATGGTTCCTTGTATACTGTAAAATGCTCATATTCTGCGGCCTAAAGCTCATACCACGGTGCGAAAACGCGGTCACAGCGAAAGCAGAACATTGTGCGCGGACATGCATGCAGACACGCAGTGGGTCGCTGCTAACCCGTGCGATCGCTGCATTGAGGCTTCATTCTATTACGCTCCATTTAGTTATACATACACTATAAGAACATATCTCACATAGTTTGCTCACAGCGTTTACCAACCTTTCACACAAGAAGCCGGTTCGGGAGACTCCATCGCGGCGACCGCGCGCAGTGGCGTTCACTGTACGTATTCGGTAGAAATAGCGTCTGTAAACGATTCTGTGCTTTCAATTTGCCCAAGATTATTATTTAGACAGCAAAAACTTCTCTCGTTTCGAAAGTACTTACAGAAATGTCCGCAAGAGTTCGCGCGTGGTGTTTTCAGTGATCGCTGACAGCAAAACCTATGAGGAGCGCGCCGCGTGATCCCTCATACTACGCCAGCGAGGCGCTTCCGATAGATGGCGACTCCGTAACTCCTCGCCGCCAATATACGGATCGCGCTTTTCAACTTACCCTGGATGCCTCTGGTGCTGAAGTGAACGTCGAGAGGATGGCACCAAACGACCTTGTTGTCTTCGTACCGGTGTCTGTCCACTTGCGTTTGACCTTCCTTGAATCCCTCCAAGAGGGTCCAGTTGTCCCCTGCAAGCGAGCGAGAGACTTTTGATGCGAAAGCGTCGAATGGCCCATTGAGCGAAAGGGCCTGTCTGTTGCAGCGAAACGGCTCCTGAGCTATCATTAGAGACTTTTAGCGTGTCCGGTATTCGGGCAAGCGCGGGCGGTTTTCCGGTTTAGCGGGGGCGTCAACGTGAGCGGCCAGATTGGTGGCGCCACCTGGTGGCGCAAAGTTCAACCACACAAACACAGAGCTAATTACTATATTTTGCTTAGCTGCTGGCGTAAATTTTCGACAGTGGCGTAATCGTGTTCACAATTACGCCGCTGCCAAAAATTTGCACGAGTGGCGAAGCAGGATATGGTGAGTTACTGCAGTTTTAGCTATGCGTTTGTCTGGTTGAGCTCTACAACACCAGGCGGCTTCACCGCTCACGTTTACGCCCCGACCATCCGGTAATCCGCCCAAAGCGCTCCCGTTTACCGGAATAGCGTACAAGCTAAAAGTCTCTATTGCCACTGCCTGCGACGCCCCGTCACGAACGCGCCTCGACGGAGTCACCACAGGCTGCAACGCAACGGCACGAGCACCTTGACGGAGCAGAGCGGGCGAAAGGGACAACCTGCTGCATCTATAGCGCGTCAGGTGCTGCGTGAGGGGAGAGGACGTCGCCGCGACGCCACGTCATCTTCGTTCTCGCTCTCGGAAGCCTGAGTCATCCCCGCGTTCCTTCTCTGCGCAAGCTCACGCCTGCGTTGCGTTCTAAGTGCGCCTCGGTAAGGCCAAGTCAAAATGTGCCAAGAGTCTCAACGCGCTCGCATGCCCGCGAGGAGTTCATAACTCGAAGGAACGCTCAGCGGCGCTCAATTGCACACTGATGCTTTCGCATTCCCAAATCATAAGAAGTGCTGAGCTGTCTTCGGATTTGTTTTAAATGCAAGCCGGGAAAGTTTGCTTTGTTATACGCATACTACTAGCGACGAAAAATACAAAAGGGGGAACAGACGGGTTTGATTTCTTTCCTTATTTACAACCGTATGGATACAACAGGCAGTGAAGCCACATAACGTGTAACGTAAACTGTATGCGAACATTTATAACTATAATTTACATTGTACAGCATGCAATGCAGATTAACTAACCTTCTAACCGAAATGTAGGAATAGCAAGAAATAATCTCGGCAGAACCAACTTCGTGATGAATGTGGAAGTTAATGCGATGCACTGTATTGTCAACGCCGAAACGCGTCACGTGTAAAACGTTAACGGAATCAGATAAATTTTCGAAGACCCTTCTTTTGTTGTCCTTGGAGAGCTGCACAAGTGGCTCATGCGCATTGGCTCGAGTTGAAGTGAAAGAGCCTTGCTCCTGGTCACGCCACTGAAGGTGCTGTAGAAACACACTTTGTCTCCTTCAACGAGCGCACCACTGTGCGCGCATCTGGTGACATGATGTCACCTTGCTTCACTGCTGCCATTATCAGAATGTACCAGCCAGCTGAAAGCACATGTTCCTGATTTACAAGCTCGTCAGTTCAGCGGACGTCCAATATCGAACGATACTACAAGCATATATAAACAACGAATGTAGGCCTCATTTTTCTTTTACTGAGTGAACTCACCACAAGACTTTATAATTCACTTTGTTTAGACATTAGAAAATATTCAATCTTTGATCCAATTTTTCAACGTCACGTATATCGAATGTTCATGTCCGAGTACATTCGAACACCCCTATGAGTTGGATTACACAGCTATGACTTTATATTCATACTTAATGTGTCTCTCTATAAGCTAAGAAAAAAGCAATGGCACTTCCGGTACGCCGCGACAGTTCAGCGGTTTCGACGCTGAGCAAATGTTTTGAGCCGAGAGTTTGCATGAACACGGTGTCACACACTCGACGTTGAAGTGTCTCTTGCAATGGGCCGAGCGTTCGCGTGACCGTCTCATCTCATTGTGACACCGTATTCCGAAGCAAAGCTCATAATAATTTCCGTAGGCAATTAGCCGGAAACGCGAGAAAAGGTAAGCGGACCCTTCTCCCTCCCCCATTGCACATCTATGCTACTGGCGGGCCTCTGTTACACTTCAAACAAGGCATGAAAACTCCCGTGGAAACTACATCTACATCATGCCTGCGTAACGTGGTCGCCATCACGTTTCCTGTTAGTCACAGCAAATAGATGGTCGTGGCAATGCGATTGGAAATAGCGACAGACCTGTACCCGTTTCAGAAAAAAGTGACCAGTTATAATTGCAGTTACTTCTTTCAAAAATGCAATTTATTTCAGTTACCAGTTACTGCCCCACGAAACTATAAGAACAATGAGTAAAAAGTAATCGATTACTTTAACCTTACTTTCCTCCCTATTTTTATTAACCATTGCACAAATATAGTAAATATAGAACGAACTGGCTTGGCGTTTCCGGGTGTCCTCTGTAGCCCTTCACGCGTTGCTTATCTTTTCAAAATTAGCGTTGGTCATTTTCCCTCGTTTCCTTGTGAATACAACTAGCAGTGTCATCAAAAGCTCTCTCCGCGTGCGAGAAGGACTGCGCTGTAACGTACTAACACTTTGCGCACAAGATTGTCGTCAATAAATGCCGCTATGCATCTGTATGGGTCCTCTATGAAGCGCAGTGCTTCATCGCTGCTGCGGCTACAGGGGAAGGTACACCCGGTAGGGCCAATGCAAAACTGAGAAAAGGCCCACAGCCGATTCCCTGACATCAATGTCCGAGTAGCGTAGCCAACCGGGCCCGTCCTTGGTTAACCTCCCTACCTTTCTCTTGGTCTCTCTCTCTCTCTGTCTCAATGCCTGAAGTGGGCATTGATATCGTGATATCGAGCCATAGAAATGCCGTTTCAACTTATCAGTCAGCATCTGGTGAACCTTCACCCGGCACCCTTCACTCGTTAGACATCTAGACTTAGACGACTGATTGTAATAGGCGACAGCCGCTATTCAAGTACCTTGAAAATGAGACCAAATGTTTAACGTAAGTTAATATATAGCTGCATATTATTGAGCCCTACAAATACTGCTCCCACATTACAATACCAAAAATAGGTGTGTACAAGTAACGCATTTATAAGGAATATAGAAACATAAGCGTTTTGTGGCCAAGAACTTCTGTCTGTGTCAGGGAAGTCATAGGTTGGTTTAACCGAAGAAGAAACGTTATCAAACTTTTTTCTCGATAGAAACTTTCAAGAGAGAGAGAGAGAGAGAGAGAGAGAGAAATTTATTATAAGAGAAAAGCTGAGAGCTTGGGCTTTCAAGAGAGGTGTGTTAATCCATAAGTCTTCCATGCTGAGCTTATCGAGGAGTAGCTGCTGGACGCTGATATCGGGTAGGAGGTCACCCAGGAACATGTGTTCATCCCCTTGGACGCTGTAGTTCCCGCCAAATGTAGGTGCTCAAAGCTGCAGTGCCCGTTATAGTTTGTTTTTCAGAAAAAAAACATAAGCGGTTAATGTAATTGCTTACTGAAAAAGAGTAATTTTTAAGTCACAGCGTGCGTTGCCGAGTAAACAAAGCAACCGTTCAATAAAACAAAATACCAAAAACGCGATTGATTACAACTAACAAATTACATGTAATTCGTTGCGCACAAGCCTGAAAGCAGACACATGAGAAAGTGTATGTATGTATGTATGTATGTATGTATGTATGTATGTATGTATGTATGTATGTATGTATGTATGTATGTATGTATGTATGTATGTATGTATGTATGTATGTATGTGTGCGTGTGTGTGTGTGTGTGTGCGTGTGTGTGTGTGTACGTGTACCGCTGTATCTTAGTTCGATTTTTGTTCTTCTTTATATTTGGCATTGTGTATAGGCGGATGAGTGTTTCTCGCAATTGCCATTGCGGACCCCTTAAATTCATATGATGATCATAGCAATTTGTTAGACGCTATACGTTAACCGAAATTCCTGGCGGGCGAGTACTTGCGACGCCACAGATCCCAGCCATGCACTTTCGCGGCATTTCCCGTTAACCCACGTGCGTTCATGCTTACATTTGTGGCAGGCTTGGCACTGAAAGGAGCGACGCTCCGGGAGCATTTTCTCACACACTCACCGAATTTCAAGCTCCACTTGCAGAACAGGCTTGAGCACGGAAAGTCAGACGCGCCCAAAATCTGGCCAAAAACGTGCAGCTCGGCCATTCGAACTCATGGCGTCGCGTCAACAGAACCCATCGGTCTTAACAACGTTCTCGCTGGACGCAACGCAGCGGCATGATTAATGCCGCGCGATTTCAAATACTCTCCGACACGCAATACTCCATGAGAACACGCCGAAGTATACAGCCTACCCCTGCAGTAAATGTCACTGAAGCGCGAGTTTACTAAAAATGTAGTTCAGTGTGTTTCATTTGCGGGCTCCCATGGCAACGCAAGTGAAAGGAATACAAGCGACTGTCAACGGCTTGACTCGGTGCTGTTTGTTTTGTTTCGTGAAGTCCGCTATTAGAACGCTTTAAAGCTGAGCTTCTGAAACTCGAGAGCAGGCCGCTGATCTCTTAGTGAAGTTTCATGAAATATTTTACTTTAAACTGAGGCGAAGCTGCAGATTTACGAAGAAGGGTAAAATTTTAAGCGAAAGTTTTGAAAGTAAAAGCAGTTATGAGAACACTGTAAAAAGCGGTTGACGGAGAGGAATGTCTGGTTAGTAATTAATGCATTAAGGAGACGCATGCTCAGCTCCATTATCGGTTCCCCAAAATTTTATTCTTTATATTTTCATTCCCTTCTGAGTATACTCTCTTTGATCGCCAGCAATGGCTCAAAATAAAGTTGAAAGAGAACTGAAAACGCACTGCATGGAATGGCACAGCCACTACACAATTACGTACTGTGCTGGAAACACTTCGTAAACCACACCATGCCCTGAAAAGTGTTGTGCACTTGTTTTCGAAGTGACGGCTAGCTCGGGGCACATGCCGACGCTGTAGAGTCTACCAGGCGGAACCTTTGGCGGAAGCCTGGAGCGCGTGGTTGACTCCCTCCATCTGTCGGCGGAAAAGTAAAACCCGACGGCGCGTTTCCAAGGAAGCTACGATAGAGGGAGGGCTCTGTCGCTGAAGAAACAAAAGTGGTACTCATTTTCAACCGCGCCTTGAACAACTAGGTGGAAAATGCTTTGAACTTTGTTTAACTAGGTAGTACTGGTAAGCGAAGTCATTTGAGTGCGCGAAGGCAGGTTTTAGTTTCGATTTCAACTTTCCAATTTCAGTTATTATTCGTCGGAGGAGGTTTCCGAACGAAGAGGTCAACCAACCCTTGCAAAAATAGTCTATGGCAAAAATAGTCGTAGGCCATTACCCTCGCATTAAACAAGCAGCAAACAATGGAAACCGAATTCAGCAATGCATGCTGCATAACATACCAGCAACAATCTGTATAAAGTCAATAGGACGTATTAGTCTAGTAAAGAAACTAGCAGACATGCAACACTGTTTGTATAAGACTAGTACGTGTAATACATATGGCCTATTGGTCTTATAGGTCAAACACTACAACTAATACAAATTTCTATTCGTCTAATACAAAACTTATACAACCAATACGAAACTGTATTAGACTAATACAAACTTCTATTAGAATTTCTGCTAGGGAAAGCGTGGGAAGGAAAGCTTTTTATTTAATAATACAAAGACCGGAATTCGTACTAAGCGTGTCAGCTCACTTACGCGCATGAAAGGTCTAACGCTTGAATTTGTGGAAATGTTGAAATCTAGGAGATTATTCAAAGCTTTCTTTATCTGGAACTAAGCATTTAAGACAACTTTGATGTATGTATGTATGTATGTATGTATGTATGTATGTATGTATGTATGTATGTATGTATGTATGTATGTATGTATGTATGTATGTATGTATGTATGTATGTATGTATGTATGTATGTATGTATGTATGTATGTATGTATGTATGTATGTATAGTGGAAGCAGATGTGTAGAAAGAGAGAACGAATAAATGTATCAATGAATGTGGTTCGCGATACCAAATATACTATGTAAAAGGTTAATCTGACTAGAGCCCGTTTCACGAAGTAGCTTGTTCTCGCGCTACAAAATTTTACGCTCTTCGTTGGAACCCCAGCATGCATGTGAAGTAAGTGCATGTGCTGATGTGTGTTTGTACGGAGCCGGATAAATGTATCACTGGAGTGAAACTGTACTTCGCAAAGTTCTCAACTTCCAAAACGTCGCCAGCCCAGCGTTCGCTAACCTGCGAATGAAAAGAAAAAAAAAACACAGATAAGATATGGCTTCCTGCGAGTCGCGACCCCGTGTAGCCTTCTGCAGACTGCTGATCTCTATCGCTCAGCGCCACGCGTGGTTTCGGCTTTCAAAGCGTCGGGCGAAAAAAGCCCTCGCTGGAATGAGACTCAAAGGTCGCCGTTAATGGAGGCTCCAGTAGCCTCAGAGCCATTTTGAGGCCCGAAGACGGCATGCCTCGGGCTTTAGGGAGTTCTAGCATGTCCGTGTGCTAGAGAACTTTAGCCTTTGCATATGATGCATCCCAGTTTACGGAATACCGGGTACGCCAAAGACCTGCAAGAGAACAGCAACAGCAAATGGTGCCATGCCGTGGCGCTTCGTTCAACAGCGCTTTAACGTGCTCCTGTTACCCAGATGTTTCGACGAAGCAAAATAAACGGGAGGATTCACGCTGCCAAAAAATTTCCGTCACAATACGGAGGATTTCCGTCACTATAGGAGAAATTGCAGGTAAAAATACGGAAAGTACGTCGTATTTCAAAAATACGGCAAAAGGTTCCGTTAATATAAAGGAAGTACTCCCTGTCTGAAGATTTACGGACATTTCACTGCAATAATAGAGAGGCTGGACTGTTTTGCACGGAACAGAGAGAATTCCGCATTTTTGTTAGGCGAAGATCCGTATTATTGCGAGCAAATCTATACACGCTACATGTCTGAATGAGCGCTTGTACACACAAATTTTCATCAAACAATATTTTATTGAACACGCAAACTGTACGCATTATGAAGATACGCATAAAATGTGAGAGCTAGCCTTCTACCAAAAGCTGCACTAACAGATCGTACAAATATATATGCGCGTCCTCTAGTCCGGTCGCAGTTTACCGCGCATACGTGCCTTGTATAAAGCTGATCTATGCGCAAACATATGCGCGTGTTTGCCATGTTCACAAATTAAGCGCTTTCCAGTTAATAATACAGCATATATATGTTTAAGTAAACGAAGAACCATGGCCATACGTGGCAATGTAAACGAACTTGGGCGCTCAAGTGCTGGTGCACTGGGAATGAGATTTCTGCTCTACGCCGAAAATTGTTTGCGTTATAAATCAGTACTGAAACGCAGGTAGTGGTGCAATGACAGCAAGTGCGTTTACATTTAGCAAAAAATGGTCTCGAAGGGAAGTGGCGGCCTATAGATCAAAGTACAACGGTCGGTTGAAATTTATTAATGCGGGAAGCAAGTAACCCAATAGTGAAAGGGATTTGCTGAACTATATAATGTAGTGGGTTTAACTCATTCCCTTAATATTTCTGAAGTATCTCGTATTTGTCAATACCTGTCTATTCGCTAGCAGTGTGTTGAAAATGGCTGGTTAGTTCATCTTCAGAAAAAAAAAAACAGAAACTGCGTGACACAGGACGAGAGAGCATAGGACAGAGCGCTGACTATAACAACCGATTGCTTTATTTGCAGGAGCAACATGATTATGCTCTTTATGTCGCCTTCAGTGATGTCTTTATATGCTGCTTCTGCAAATAAAGCATTCGGTTGCTAGTCAGCGCTCTGTCCTTTGCTCTTTACTCGCTCCTCCTGTGTCGCGCTGTTTCTGTTTTTTTTTTTATTCTAAACTGTCTATTCATCGTCAAACAACGGTTACGCATAATCTTCACTGTTGATGCGTTGTCAATTTCTGCGGTAAGATGCAATCGCAAACATTTGGCGCTTCATCTTGAGAAAAGACTGGCAAGCGCACACGTTCTCCTACGGCAGAATAAAGATCGCGAACATGCACCGACATGTGTGCAAACTACGGGAAGGTCACTGAAGATGAAGGACCTAGTACCGTGCTAGTACTGTGTGTACTGTCGAAAAAAGAAAGGAAAAGGAAAGAAAGAACGCCCAGTGACGAGTTGGCGTGAAGATTCAAGCTTTATTTCTTTAACAGCGAAGCTGTATACCTGTACCGTCCAAGGAAATTTTCGTGTCGTTGGCGGGGTAAACAAAAAAACTCCCCATACATGGGCCGATCCCGGAGATAGTGCAATACCGGCCCGAGTCGCGGCGGAGGTGAAGCAGGCGTTAAGCACTTTCAATACGTGGGCAGATCCCCAAGATAGTGCAATGCTGGGCCGAGCTGCGGCGGAGGTGCAGTTCGCCATTAAGGGGCCCACATACACAGCTTCGCTGGTCATCCTTCTTACACAGTGGAAAGGCACTGAGCTTTTTTGACCCAGCATGCAACACCATTTGTTACAGGTGCTTTATCCATGGGTAAATGTTAAGACACAACTCATTATTTAGCAGTTCATTACATGCCCCGAGCAGCCCAAATTAGCACTATACTTGAGCTTATTGACGCATCGCAGTGCGCTGCTCTGCACTGCATTGCAACACTGGGATTTGGCTATCCCCAGCAGCAAACCGTCTGGTTGACCTCCCTACCTTTCTTCTTGCATTCTATATCTTTTTGTATAAAATGCACTACCTTGTAGGAGAGAAAGCGCTCCTCTCTTTCAGAATTCAACTATTGGTGAAGGAGGAGGAATGAACGTTCATTTCTTCTTCTTCCATTCTATACCTTTTTGTATAAAATTCACTACCTTGTAGGAGAGAAAGCGCTCTTTTCTTTCAGAATTCAATTATTGGTGAAGCAATTATTTCACTGTTCCAGCAACTAGAGCACAAATGCGAAAACGAAACCGATTCTGTTTTGTTCTGCGTGCTCACAGAATGCGGCACCAGGGGGCAGCGCGCAGTGCGCTTCCGTGCTGACTGCGGTAAAGCTAGGGAAACGATTGAACATGTTTCATTAGAATGTGAAGACGTCAGCCCAGCGGTCGATTTAGGCCCCACAGGCCTCCTTGAAGCCCTTGGATTCACCGAGAGCAGGGGAAAAGTAATCATGTCCCAAATAGAGATTAGTAAGAGGCGATTGGAAGATTGGTGGAAGAAAAGTAGGGAAACGACAAAAAACGTAGACGTACAAAAGAAAAGTTCGCAATAGGGGGTGAGTAAATTTGGTTGTGGGAGTTCATAGTGCTTTTTTTCTTTTTTTAACCTATATATATATATTGTACATGTTATGGCCCTACGTGTCATTACCTTTAAACAACAATAAGGAAGGTTTCTATTTTGCAAAACTGCATGGAGGTTTATACTGTGTGCAGTTTAAATTAGAAACCTTCACAACTAAATGCACTCCACAGCTTTAGGTTATACAGGTGCACTAGTTTACACAGAACACACTCCACCTCGTCACGGTACAGGTGGCGATTCAGGTTTTTCAAAGGTGTTTTATTGTATGAGATGGCACATAGCGCTTCCCTTACTTGCAGAATATTGCATTACAGTTGTGTCATATGGGGTGAATTCATTAGAGAGCTTTAACTTGCCCTAAATGTATTACAGCTTTGTGCCAGTAAACTGGCAGCAACTTGCAGTAACTACAAATTGTGCAAAAACAATGGTAACTGCGATACTATATGTAACTGCTAGTGCACAGGCATTGGCAACAGCAATGGCTAGGATACACTAGTTTCTTCTACTCTGGAGTATGCATCCTCCACCAGAAAATGAAGTTTTTTCCTCCCCCTCCTCTACCAGATTGCAATGGGAAGTGGGGTGTAACTTGTAGGGCATACTCCTGGATAAACTTCATCAGCATTTCTCCTTATCTGCGCCCACAGATCGTTATTGCTACAACTGTAAAAGCAGGTGCCTATTTATAGCACCCGTAAAGAACAGTCTGTAAATATTTAAGGAAGAGTAAACATAATGAATAATCGAATAATTTTTAATAATTTTCAACAAAGTTAACGCCCTTTGCCTTCCACTGTGGAGTTTTTCAAACGCTAAGGTTGGCACGTCTGCCCAAGGTTTGATTTCAGGATGTCATTTTGCATGAAAGAATGCACTTCTGCGCATAACACCTCATCGGCAACGTTCTGCTGCACAGTATGTCATGAGCTTTCGTATGCATTGGTCCCCATCTCACAAAGCGGTTGCTCCTTTTTTTTAGTTTGAATGTAGTATTAGTGTAAAGCACATTTGATATCCTAAGAAAAGGAATTGTGGCTTCTGATAACATACTTCTCCTCACTTGATGCCTAGTGTTATAATAACATGATCGACACCATGAGAGTCAGTACGCAAAAAAGAAATGAGGCGTGCAGAGAGGACACAATAGTAGAGAAGCGGACAACACGAACGCCGACTATCTACTGAAGGGAGCACTGAGGCGAAAAAAAGAAAGAAGACACGAAACTCATCTGTGCAAGCTCAGGAATGGTATCACTATGTGTCAGTCGGGTACATGTGCTTGTCTACGTGAGAGATAACTGTTGAGGCATTTAATCTCTTCCGTATGTAAAGTAATCGAAGGCTGACTCATGCATGCACTTCGGCCATTACAGATATGCCATGCCTCTACCATAAGACGCGTATCTTCATTCTTATGCCTGTACAATATCGCGCATTCATCTAACTCTGGCGTGCAGTTACGATCTTCGCAATGAAGGAAAAGATTAGAAGGCGATCCGCCGGTTAACGACCTTTCATGTTCCATTAACCTCTGACTGATACACCGTCCCGTTTGCCCTACGTAGAACTGGCCACAGCTAAGGCGAATTTTATAAACCACACCCATACGACAGTCAGTAAAACTGTTGTTCTTATTGTGGTTCACTGGAGAAATATCTGTTCTTCTTTTGCCTTTTTCCTCTGTACGGCAGCGCATATCTTACCGAGCTTATTGGGAGAAGCGAAAGCAACATTAGCATCATATCTACTTGCAACTTTTTAAGCCTGTGCGACACTGACTGAATGTACGGAGTAACCACTACTCTTTTTTTTGCTATTACTGCTTTCTGTAATCACGTCCGTCCCCCTCGAAACCGACTTCTTTAGGCGCTCAGCCACAGTGGACTCTGCTACACTAGGATAACCTGCTTCTAATAGGCGTCGGACCTGCGCATTAAAACTGAAGCTCATTTTGTGCATGCAGGATGTGGTGAGAGAAGACTTAAGGCACGATATGGCAATTTTTTGTACTACTTTGGGATGCTTGGATTGAAAGTTTAGCAACGGCTTCGAAGATCTTGGGGAGTATTGCCAACTAACGTGATTTTGTTGGAAGATCTTTCGAAGACCCAAAGATCTTTGAAGCCTTTGCTAAATTTTCAATCCAAGCATTCCAAAGTAGTAAAAAACGGAATTGCCATGAGTGGAATTGCATCATGAGTCCTTAGCAACCAGCTCAGCTTTCTGTCGTTCTATGAGAGTCAGTGTGGTGTATAATTGTGCGTATGGTGGGGTGGAGGGGGGTACAATAGTTCAGGAACTTTTCCCGATGCCTTGAATCAGTATTGTGGAATTCTGTTTGTTTCTGTCACTCATTGTTAACAACTTCACATTGGTGGTGGCAGCAAGTATAATGTAGTTTGCTAGCGCTCCTACTAACATATATAGTGTGTAGGCATCAGCGTTGAAAAAGAAGGCTAGCTAATGGTTTGTCAGGAACTAAGTTCCATTTAGACCCTTAAATTTTCAGCTTACACCTGTGACTATTACTGCTCAATGAATGCCCACCCAGGAGAACTGCCCATAACATTTTCTTACATCATAATAATGCTCAAGGTTTGAACATCATTTGAAGTTGGACTTGTTTAAAAACTGACCCATTTCCTTGTTTAAGTAAGACAAACGTTGCACAGGAAGACATAAACTTGGAAACCATCAACAATGGCATGAATACAAACAGTGCTCAGCGTTTCGCTGTCCTGCACCTGGTTATCATATTGCCCATCCCATTTCTTTTCACAGGGAGTTCTTTACTGTCTTATGGTCATACCCAGTTTAATCTCTATGTCATCATTTTTCATCATTTGGCCAATATATTTTTCTTAATCGGCTTTCAACAAAATGTGTATTCATACTGTGCTTTCATTTGCCATTTACACTGGTCTTAACCAGATGTATCTTGATACAAAATTTATTTTCCTTATTTCATCGTAGATTTTTTCCAAATGTGCAAACAGTTTCTCTTAATTCTTGACTTCTGGGAAGAATAAGTCTACTTAATTAATGATTGTTTACATGTGTACATCCATTTCTGTTTTGGTCATCCCTACTCTTTGCAAGAGCTGACAGCAGTGCCCCTACCTGCTCCATCACGATCGCCATTGCTACGCACACCCTTCCTGCCTTTATTTTAACACTTTGGCTTCTCTTGACCTATTATATGCACCAGCTTCTCCTCCCACAATGAGGGCAGGAGCTAGTGAGCTATGTACAAAAAACGCTCCCAAGGAAAACATTTGCTACCCTGATGACAAGCACCTTTGTCGAAATGTCGGCTACAGCAACATCCCTTGTTCCCATGTCGGTCTACGTATATGTTTTTCTAACACTGAAGATACTGCTTTGTGGTGTTCTGTGATTATTCTTCTTTTGCCGCTTTCTTTAAGATGGAAATTCACAAATACTATTTGTTTCTGCTAACAGCAAAAGGTTTATCCTTGCGAGGCGTTTGCGGTCAAGAACAACTTCCACCAGGAAAAAGTGCAAGACGAGTGATTGAAGAAAATAAACTTGCTTCTGTGATCTAAAGAACTTGAGGACTTGAGAACTTGAGATATGCTATGCAATGCATTCATATCATAAAGGGCAAAGTGTTTTATCTTTTGAGCCATATCAGTGTGTTGGCAAGACAATTTTCTCAACGGTGACCTGCTGCCTCGGCTATGAGCAGCCTTCATGACATTTGGATTAAAGGATATGTACTATCGGGGTCAAAACTACCCAGGAAGTGCGAGCGTTGTCCAAATTGCATCTCGGCGTTCACGACCGCTGGAAACTGTAGGTCACGTATGCACATTCTGAATTCAGATGTTAGCGCGGCTGATCCCAGCATACAGTGCACCAATATATTTCGATTGACGCTCGCGCGTCCTGGGCAATTTTGTCCCCGATGATACATTCTCCAAACAATGGATATGCTCTGTAAGACGAAATACGGGAAGCATCTGTACTTTAACACATATAGCAAACAGTTAGCATACAGAGTCTTTAGTTTTCTGAATACGGGAAGCACCAGTATTTTAACGGTTAAAGTACAGATTTAGCATATAGAGTGTTCCGTTTTCTGAATACGAGAAGCACCTGAACTTTAACGGTTAAAGTACAGATGCAGTATACAGTGTCTTCCGCTTTCTCGATACGGAAGCACTCGTATTTTGTATTACGGCCTCTCTTTTACGGCTGTCCGTTCTACGGAAATGACCGTTCCTTATTTACGGAAAAGCGTTCGGTCACACATTACCAGCAGACTTGCCGTCAAACGAGGAAATGTTTTTTTTTACAATGCATGATAACAATTCTGTCACTGCTAGCGCTTAACGCCAGCAGCCAAAACGCCTTTTAGTTGGCTCGTATGGTAATAACATTGGTGGTTTTCGCTGCAATGTAGCGCTGCTGCCGTTGTGCACGTCGGCGGTAGTTAGCTATTTCGTAAACTGCTACATTTTTAGGGACGAACTAAAATTCCCCAGGTTTGGCCTTCCCATATAGTACACATCGAAGCTTGCGGAATACTGGAATAACGGCAACATGCAAAGCAGCAGCAGCAGCTCTGGTAACGATATCTTGTGGAGTTTTCTCAAAAAAAAAAAAAGAAAGCGTGTGAAATACGCTTTAGCATTGCGTGCTGTTCTCGTGGCAGGGGAAGTATGAGAGCCACTTTATGATTATGCTGCCCTGACTCTTGAGGAACAAAAAGGACACTAGAGCACTTCCTGTGCCTTTCCAGGGAGAGATTCATGGACTCCCTCGGCATAACCAGAGTCCTTTCATGAAGGACTCTGGTATAACTCAAGCACAGTGCAGAAGCGGCAACGGTGTGCTTTGTGTTCCCACGCAACAGTCCGGACAGCCGGTGCTTTTTCCTCCCGGTGGAAAGCACAGCGAAGGCTAGGGCTCACCGTTGTAAAGATACTGCTGAAAAGAGCAGTATCATTATTAAGGCAAAAGCCTCATGGGATGAAAAATACGACGCCCGGCTTTATGACACGAAAATTCATAGGCAGTGGAACCCACTACCTGTGGTGGTAATTAAGGCGAATTTAAGACCCATGCCTTTTGGTGGAAGTCGAAGCCTCGCCCTTTGGTGGAAGTCGAACTCGAGACCTTTGGTGTTAATTTTGGCGAATTGGGACATCAATTTCTTTATAAAAAAGCGTTAAGCCGATGCGAAGAAGCGTCAGCACGACCTGTGATGTTAATTTTGGCAAAGTTAATTGAGGCACACTTAAGATATAATTAATTAAGGCACTCCAACCTTTGACTGTAGTCGAAACCACTTGGAAATATCGGCGAACGTGCCATATCTCCAAGTTGAATTATAATTGACATTGTGAAGGGCGAGAGTGCAACCCTCGTGTCGAATCCACGACCTGTGTGGTTAATTAGGGTAAAGTTAGTTAAGACACAGTATATACCATAGCATTACTTAAGGCACTCGTACTCATGACCTTTGGTGGGAGTCGAACCCACTTGGAAATATGGGCCAACCGGCCATATTTCTAAGTTTGATTCCAATTGACGTCCTGATGGTCGAAAGTCGAACACAATACCTTTGTTGTTAAATAAGCCGACGTGAATGAAGGCACAGTTCTTAAGGATAGAGTTAATTAAAGTACATGAACCAACAACCTTTGGTGGGAGTAGAACCCACTTGGACATATGTGCGAAGAAGATTATGGAATTTTACGTGCCAAAACAACGGTTTGATTATGAGGTACGCGGTAGTGGGGGGCTCCCGAATAATTTAGACCACGAGGTGTTCTTTTGCGCCTAAATCCAAATGGCCGGGTGTTTTCGCATTTCGCTCCAATGGAAATGCGGCCGCCGTGGCCGGGATGCGATCCTGCGACCTCGTGTGTACAGCCCAGAACCATATAGCCAATAAGCAACCACGTTAGTTTATATGAGCGAACCGACGATAATTCCAGGTTGGATTCCAATTGACATCGTGAAGGTTGAGATTCGAACCCGCGACTTTTGGTGGGAGTAGAACCCTCAACTTCTTGTGGGAGTCGAGCCCATGACCTTTGGTATTAATTAGGACTAAGTTGATTAATGCACTCCAACCCACGACCCAATATATAGACATACGCGAACTGGCCATATCTCTAATTTGAATTCCAATTAACATCGTGAAGGAGGAGTCGAACACACTACGTTTGGTGTCAAGGCGAACGCTTCTTCCTTCGAAGCTGGGAGGTGGTGGGTTCAAACAACTTGTGGTGTGTATTGTGTACCGACTACCGGTGAAACCGTGATTACGTGCAGCTGTACTTCGCGTCTGTGTGCGGAGTGCATGTTTAGCAGTACGATGAACTAGGCCCGGAAGTTATGGGAATTAAGGCGAAGTTAATTAAGGCACGGTTAATTCAGACATAGTTAATTAAGGCATTCGATTCCACGACATTTGGTGGGAGGAAACAAGGAATGGAATGTAACAACGCTTTAGCATGAAAATGTCAAGTAATATTTTAATGTCTCGTGAGCGGGCGGGCTTTCACCTTCATCCTCTTTAGCGCATGCTAACGTGACTGTCAACTTTTTATATGCCAAACACACAAGGAGTAGCGCCCGCTCAAAGAAAGACGTGTAGCCGAGACTGCCACCAGAAACCAGCTGGGCTAGAGATTGCTTTTGTGGGCGAAGTTCTTTGTCCCGTGTCCACCTGCTTCGTTGACAGAGAAAGCAACGATAGCGTTACTGAATATCCTCAAGTCGAGAAGTCTCTGCGGCAAGTTAGGACTCGGTATTGCACCTTTACAGACGCGCTGCTAGTTCTTATTCTCTCCCCTTTTGTCTTTGCTATCGTCCCTTTTCATCCTTTCCCAGCAGAGGGTAGCAAACCGGACTTGCATGTCGTTCGCCTTCCTGCCTTTTCTTGCTTTCCTTTCTCTCTCTCTCTTCTGATAACGCCTCTTACGCCAGCAGCGAAATATAATTTAGCCTGATAATGACATAATAGTTTTGTGCGCTCTGGTTCGACTCATCGCCAAAAAAAAAAAAGCCACAGGACTGGTTGCCTGCGTGTATCCGGTACACCATTATTGAGTGACGGTATGTGGACATGTTAAAGCTGCCTGCTATTCCAGTTTACGGAATAGCAGTGACATTTAGAGCAGAAGCAGTACTAGTATCGACATATCGTGGTTATGTGCTAATTACAACACGTTAGGAACAGTTATACGCATGATTGTCCTCGCAGAAAGAAAAAGAAAGCAGGTACATTGTTAATATAGGTTAATGGGCCTTGAAACACTTTTTATCGAAGTGAAGTTATGGATTTGAAGTTAAAATAAGCTATTTGAAAAATACCTTGCCGGAAAAAGTACTTCAACGCGTTCAGCAGAAACAGAGTTACTGGAGATTAAACACGGCCTTCGCGGTACTTCCTTTGCTTCTTCAATGCTTTGCACTGCCAAGACTACGGTGGAGCGAGGCATCCTAAATGTCCCCGTGGCGCGCAGTTCAAACTTCATTTTGAATGTTAACATAGACGGCACTATTTCCGAATTCGGTGCCAACGACGCGCTAAACGTAAGCCAAACGCAGTATTCCTCAGCAAGCCGTTGTGCGCCTATAGCCAGTGGACTCGTGGCGGCACCATGCGGTGGCCGCGGTATGTACGCTACGTAGCAGACCGCAGCTACCAATAGCAGCAGTGTATGGGAATCCGCTTTATTACGAAATAAAGCGTCCAGAAGAGACTGAAGAGCAGGCTTCTTTTGGAAAGAGAGCGTTTGAGAGGAAGGCGACTTCGCGTTCGGCTTGCGAGCTCCACGAACCACCTGCGACAGCAAAACTTTGCCTGAGATGTTCACAGCAGCGTACGCTATCCGCGGACTATGTTATTTCACCAAGCCAGAGGAGTGGTTCAAGGCCCCTTTAAGGATTGTTGCTCCTGACATCTTTACACCAGCGGCTAAGCAGAACGCGGTGGTTGTAGCTTAAGCTCCCGTTATCTGTGAGCTTTAGTTGAACACATCGTCACAAGATGACGCCACTCGCGGTCCGCACCTTGCGGTATTCCATAGACAACACTAGTTCACGGACGAGCCAGCGATAACTCTCCTGCGCAGGATTACTGCAGATGGTGCCCATTCGTTTTTTCCACGCGGGAAGCACTTCTTCACGAGACGCTGTCTCAAGTTACTGGGTTACAACTTGTGCACCCATACCGCCGGCGCCACGGAAAAATCCAAAGGTGCGAGCACAAACGCAGCAAAGTGCTATCTGTGGTTGCGTTAGGTAACCCCCTTATCTCGAAGAGCTAGCGGTGGCACGGTAACGCAAGATTTTGTTTTTGTTTTATATACATAAAACTTCCGTTATCTCTCTCACCGTGTGCTCAAGACGCGTCAAGGTCCAACCACGTTGCAGGCGACAGCCGACCCACATAAACACTCGAGGTTGTGTCCACGATAGCGACGATATGATCGAATAATAATGTTACGGACTGCCGTCAGTGATATTATTTTTTGTTGTCAATTGGATTCTTCGGCTAATATTTTCTGGTATAAAGGAAGAGAGCAGAGATCCGCTTCCGATGCCTTATTTCGGTATACTGCCGTGCCTCGACGAATGGGCACCAGAGTTATCACAAGTCAACGTGGCCGCGCCTCATATTCTTTCCCATTGGCGACATTGAGTCTGATGGTGCCATGGGTATTGCAAAACCCATCGAGCAAGCTCGTACGATAGATAAGTTAGGCATTCGGAAATAAAGGTAAAAAAAAAATAGAAACCCGTGCTGGCGAACCTAGAACGTGTTTTTTTTTTATGTACAGATAAGGACACGGAGTGGCACGAGGTAGTGCATTGTAACACGTGTGTCTACGCCAGGCTCGTGTTGGCACGTGCTCGCACATGGGCGGGAAAACAGTTTACGTGTTTCAGATAAAACGTTTCCAGCTGCAGGTCTACGCAAGTTCGGATGTTCCCCTTGCCGGCTCCCGTTGGTAAGGACCGTTTCCGTACGTTGAGACAGTGAAGAAGATAACGACTATCACATACTTGGATATTGGAATCACCTACGGACTTCGTCAAGACGCTGAGAATTATCTTGAGACCGTTGTAAACTTGAAAGGTGAGTAGAAAGATATTAACTCTTTATTGCCTGCAATCTTCGTGGCCCCCTTCGGGGCGGGAAGTCTGCACGTCCTTCAAGGTGTTGAGGACTACCCGTGGGAAATGTTGCGCTGCGGAAAGCCGAGTGTAAAAAAAGAAAAAACATGGGCTTTAGCTTTTCTTTTGGTTGTCAATCGCGCGATCATTGCATATTTGATCGCCGAGTTGAACGACACGAGTTTTAAGTTCTCATTGATTATAAGCATCCTACCAAGTGAGCACGGATCCTGCCTCAAGGTGTAGGGTGTTGGGCAGGAGAGTTGCAAGATTTCACGCTTAGTGTAAGGACGTAGTCTATTGCTGCCCTACAGGTGTCACTGTTCTTCGGTTGTCAATCACGAGAGCAGTGCAAGTTCCAAGACGTGAGTTAAGTGTCGTGAATGCAAAATTTTTATTGATCATAGGCTTCGTGCTCCGTGGACACGTAGCTGATCTTTAAGTTGACGAATACCCAAACGGGAATATTTCGCAGTTGAAAGTTGAGTGCAATAAGGAAAGTCGCAGGCCTGCGCGGCACAAGCAGCAGAGTCACAGAATAAGGTGGAGGGGCGGCTTCATAGAAGCTCCATTTTCGGCACCAACACTACAGGGTCTTCGCGGCGAAGTGTCTTCGCGCCTTCGTCGCGAGAACGATCTGAACTGTCCGCCCCGCGTGGACGGCGAGCTGGGGCTTGTCCTGTCCTCTGCACGGCGGTCTGCTGAGACCGACGTTGCCTGGTAGCAGCTGCGCGCCTAGCTCTACGATTCCCTTCTTCAGCAGCGGTTCGTACCTTGTGAGGAGGCGCGGTAACGTGTACAGAAGAGTAAGCACAGGTATCCAGACTACGTGGCGCACATGCCCCATCCCTTGATCCGTGGTACGATACGATGCTGTTGATCACGATGATAAGGATTTACGGGCATCCTCTTCGAAACGGGTCGTTGACAAACGGTCACCTAGCCTGCTTAAGGTACCAGGCCCAGCTACATGCAGCATGCTACTGCTACATGGAACTGCTACGTCTCGGGTAACCTGGTGGAACACGATGCAACTGCAACGCGAAGTTTGCAGGTATCGACGCTACGCGGCGCGTATGTCATATGGCGTGATAAATGGCGAGACACGATGCTAATGATGATTATTATTATTTATTGGCATTCCCTTTGAAATGAGGCAGTGACAAACAGTTACCTAGCCTGCTTGATTTAATTAGGTATGCTATTCGTGTTTTCCATTCTTGCGTTTTTTTGTATACATCGCCTTAATCTTCTTTTCATTCCTCACACTTTCTCTATGTGCCTCGTAACACTACGCATGCAAGTTCTACATGGCGTGCCACCTGGTGTAATACTGTGAAAGTGCAATGCAAAGGACGCACGTGTAGGGGATACGCGACATGCATCTCCCATCGCAAGTGACACGATACGATGCCAATGGGGATGATGATGATGATGATGATGATGATGATGTGTTGGCATCCCCCTTGTAACGGTGCGGTGCAATAGTCAGCTAGCCAGCTTGATTCAATCAGGTATACATGTTTTTTTTCAGTCCAGCATCTTTGTGTACATCTCCTTAACCTTTTTTTCTTCCTCAAACATCCTCTATCTACCTTGTACCTATGCAAATGCTAGATGGCGTGCCACCTGGTGTAATAATATGAAGCTGCAATGCAAAGTGTGCACGTATCGACGCTACACGGCAGGCATGTCACACCGCGTGTCTCCTCGCGCGCTTGGACGTGCTTATAGGGCATTTTCCTGCTGCATGCTACCAAGTGCTGGCGTGGTTCAGTGGTAGAGTAGCTGACTCCCGCAGAGCGGGCCCGGGCTTGATTCCGGCGGGAACTGGGTATTTTTTTGTTCTTATTGCCGGCGATAGCTGCGACGGACACCAGCGGCGGCGTCGGACAACATCGCCATCCAGAACGACTACTGGAGTGAGCCCATAACAGCTTACGCTGTAAAGGGGTTTAATTCATCATCATCATCATCACCACCACCACCACCACCACCACCACCACCATCATCATCATCATCATCATCATCATCATCATCATCCTGGCTACGCCCACTGCAGGGCAAAGGCCTCTCCCATACTTCTCCAACTACCCCGGTCATGTGCTAATTGCGTCCATGTTGTCCCTGCAAACTTCTGAATCCCATCCGCCCACCTAACTTTCTGCCGCCTCCTGCTATGCGGCACTTTAGTTGTCACTGTTGAGTTTCCACCGACTGTAAGTTCCGTGCACAGTGTGAAGGAAAGTTCCATCGTAGCTTTGTTTCAAGGCATCGAGAATCACGCAGGAGGGTTGTGCGACCTAAATCTTTAGCGTGAGAACGTGGACGTACTACAGCTGTCCTTTAGTAATCAGTGCTATTTGGTCATCAATCACGGGGCTATTGCACACGAGGGAGGTGAGCACAGTGCCGCAAACGCAATCTTTTCAATAACTATAAGATTTGTGTTGCTTGAGGCGAGAATTTCAAACGTACCTTTCAAAAAACACCACTGGACGGTGGCACCGTTTAAAGGTGAGCTTAAAAACGTGCACTTCTTAAGCGGTCCATTATTTCTAATCCTTCTTTCTGGTAACGCTGGTAATTTAAAGCCAAGGCACTTTTGGACCGAGAAGTCGCCGGTAATAAAATACTTAATGTTTGGAACAGCGATTAAGGCTGCACTTTAAACTTCTTAATTGTAACAGAGCTTTTTCTCACATGAGTACAGTTGACATAAGCGTAAGGTGGCCCTACATTTTATTTGTTGTGTATGGTGGTGCTCGAACACCAATACCAAAGCAACACCAATGTAAGAAATAATGGGGTTTTACGTACCAGAACCACGGTATGATTATGAGGCACTCCGTAGTGTAGGACTACAGATTAATTTTGACCACCTGGGGCTCTCCCAACGTGAACCTAAATCTAAGTACTCGGGCGTTTTTGCATTTCGCCCCATCCACCATGGACAGGATTTGTTCCCATGACCTCATGCTTAGCAGCTGGCACAACACCAAAGCCACTGAACAACCACGGAGGGCGGCACCGATACGGTGTTGATGGGTAACAAATAATTATTGCACATCTGAGAGGTGAGAAGAGTGACGCGAACCCATGCTCTGCTTTCACTATAGCGCTTCTTCACAATGAGTCTTTCGCTGGCACCGAAATGAGTAGACATCGCTTATCTTGCCCGGACACGGGCAGGACATGTACTAGGAGGGAAGATAACCGATGGTCATTAAGGGTTACGGACTGGATTTTAAGGGAAGGGAAGAGTAGCAGGGGGCGGCAGAGTTAGGTGGGCGGATGAGATTAAGAAGTTTGCAGGGACAACATGGCCACAATTAGTACATGACCGGGGTTGTTGGAGAAGTATGGGAGAGGCCTTTGCCCTGCAGTGGGCCTAACCAGGCTGATTATGATGATGATGATGATGATGTTACCCGGCGCGCAGATCTCGTTCGCCCCAGTTACGTATCTGTCAGTGGCTTACGACCCGAAAGGCGGAACGTCACCTTACTGTAGAGCTCTGCACCGACAGCGGACACAAACAGGTCGCGTCGCAGCTGCATCGTGTGACTATAGGAGCGAGCCACGGCACAATGCCAGTGATTAGGACTGTAGCGTGAGCGCACCTAAAAAGCCACGGTAGAACCTTATAATACGCGGGCTCTTTATTTACTGTCACGTGGGCCAACAGCAGCCATGACCCCAAGTTGAACCCATGCCCTCGAGGTCAACCACAAGACGCCGTTGGGCCACCGCATCTGGTATGATCAGTAACTAAACAATGGCGACACCGACTCTAGCCGCCCAGCAATTGCTAGTGGTGACAGACTGCTGTTGTTAACTTACCAGAAACACCTAAACGAACCTTTCTTCTTGCTGTACGTTTACGTGGTAAACTACTCAGAACGTGCCAAACTCATGAATGTGGCGAATTAGTCAGAACTAGTCACCCAAGGCCATTCGACAGGGCCCTCTGAGGTATGGGAATGGAAAGGCGGATTGACCAGGTTCTACGACGTCACTAACCATTGCAAGATGCAAAGACGCACTTATCCACCCCCCCACCCACAGCGCAATAGATCTCAAGCTGTCCAGTGGCGACACGCACAAACAAATCACACAAAAGTCTGATACTAATGCACGCTATTTATCCAGAAATATACGAACAGATAGGTGCAAAGTGTGTGGCACCAGAGCCACGCTAGAACGCATGCTATTTGAATGCCAGGGACTAATACACGATAATGAGAGCGATGGCGGGCCGCACTGCTCAGCTCAAACCTGGAAGACCAACCTGGAAAGCCAAGGAAGCCGCCGGGAGACAAGAACTCGGCCGTAACCTCTGCGGGTGCCTCAGCCTACTAACTCGCCGGAAGCAAATAATTCCGATTCGAAATAAAGTTCACTCACTCACTCACTCACTCACTCACTCACTCACTCACTCACTCACTCACTCACTCACTCACTCACTCACTCACTCACTCACTCACTCACTCACTCACTCACTCACTCACTCACTCACTCACTCACTCACTCACTCACTCACTCACTCACTCACTCACTCACTCACTCACTCACTCACTCACTCACTCACTCACTCACTCACTCACTCACTCACTCACTCACTCACTCACTCACTCACTCACTCACTCACTCACTCACTCAAGGCTGCTGTCTCGGCATGACATACAGTGGTGGCGCTACCATGTTCATGACAAGCAAGCGGTAAAGGGTCATTCGTTATCTCCGATGCGATCAGCTTACGGTGCGTGGACATCATTCCCACAGTGGGGTGCTAGGGTTATCGAAGGCCGCTGCACACGCTCATGCGAAATGTGCAACGTGATCTAATCGGCATGCAAATGGAAGCTGCATGGACATCCCTGCGTCGACACTGACGATGCTGTTGTTGTCACACTTATTGATAGCTTCCAAGGATGCAAATTAATTTGTGTGAGTGTTGGCTCGCCCGACACGCTAGCAAACAATCCGTTATTTGTCGAGAGCAATGCAGCAGCACAATCTCAATGCTCCAACGCCCCCTCCCCTTCCCCCCTCAATCGTCACTCGCCCCACTATGCGAAAATCTTATCGCCACATCACAACGGATACCCGCGCGTACACGTTCACGCGAAATGTGTTGCTCATGTATCTATACCAGAAGGGCATTGCATATCTGGTGACACAGAAAGCACTCTCTCGCGCTGCAGGTAGTTCGCGTGAGAGATACGTGAGGCGTTGAACGGGCAAAGAGATAGGAAGTGTAAACTCGTGTTGTGAAACATCGAGTGGTTTTCGCTAGATAACGAGGTTTCATTGCGTGATGGCAGATACGATTCCGAACCTCTCGCCAACCCACCTTCGCTCAGGCGCACTCTCGACACAGGGGCTTGCATTGGATTTGTTCGTGTTTTGATAAGGCGCCCAGTTGCAACTCCTTGGGTGCCGCGCACTTTTCCCTTCAGATTCTTGCCTGTCAGTGCTGAGTGCGCTCTCCGGATCGGGAACCCGGATTGAGGAGCTCCAGATGCGCAAGAGAAATCGCGGAGCTTACCTAGGTCAAGGTTTTCAAGTTACAACCGCCAGATCTACTGCACTTGCTAAAGGTCAGTAAAGGAGGTACTGCTTATATGGGAATGCAAATTCCATTTGTTTACTTATTTCTTATTTGAACTATTCCATTGGTATGACTGGTTGGCTTGTGTCCAAATGCAGAAATTGCAGAACGTACCGTATCGTTTGCTCTTGTTTCTATTTACTTTGTAAGCACGCTTGCTAAACGTGCTTTATTACCTAAAATTTGCAAGTCACGTCAAACAACTACTGTAGGAACGTTGATGAATTTTGCTTTGCGGAGAACAAGGTAATACAATAATTGCAAACGTTTTAAACTCCGCTCCTTCCGACGTATCATTTTTGAGATGCTCATCTAAACACCTCCATACATTCATGAAATCGTGCGAAAATTATTGTGGAACCAATAATACCATTTTTAGATATGCTGGAGAAAGTTTTCAATTGTACATACACAGTTTACGACACCAGTTACTAAATAATTACTACACATGAATTTTCTCGCTAAGAATGCCATGGTTCATTGTTTTGCCGAATGTACTCGCGATGACCAGAAGTAATGGTGAACAATTTCTGTTAACGATCCTTCATGGCGCATTATCGTTATCGTTATCATTATCGTTATTATCGTTATCGTCATCGCATTATCATTCATGGCGCATTATCATGGCGATCCTTGGTGCATTATAGTCTGCACGGCTGCTGCGCCATAAAAATCCCAAATCATCATCAACGATCCGTCATGTCGAATGGTGTTTAGGCTTTGGGGGTTAATTTTATATAAATTAATGAATCAGTAAGTCAATGCAGATACATAAACTGACGGTGACACTCGTACTGCTTCATCGAGAGCCCTTGGAATTTCGGATGCTATCTTCTCTCTTCGTACCTTCAAAATTACCACGCTAACACTGTACGAGTCTTACTCCTAGGAACTGCCTTCCTCTAAAACCATGGTGAAGCATAAGGCTCCTGTCAACGCCCTTTTGTAACTCCTGTACTGGCCCTGTCACAGTACAGGAGTTACTGTGGCTCACGCGAAACGGGAGCTCCAATGTGGTTTAAATGGACAGAAAAGATGAATATTAAGTCGAGCCAGATTGCTATATTGCTGCATTGCACTACTGCTATCCTACAGGGCAGTAGCTTGGAGAGTAACAAAGATGCCTGAAAAAGAGCCAATTACAGCGCAGCGAGCCTCGTAACAAAAAAAGACAACAAAATAATAATAAGCAGGTTCAACGCAATTGTTGGAATCTAGGCTAAGCGAAGCTTTAGGGAAGTGCTTACTTGAATTGTTCACAACTAACGGTGATGTGGCCACTTTTGCTTACTTTCATATTTTCAGGCAATGTGAAAGGCTAGGTAATGTTAGCTATAGTCAGTGCTGCACGCTGTTTTGAATCGCGACATGGTAGGACTCAAAACATGCTCAGCTTTGTCGCACGCACGCACGGCTGTTGCTGGCAACTGACGAGGTCGGCAGTCGCCAGCCGCCCCTCTCTCCTTTCCCAGCCCACCCCTCTCCTTCCTCTGTCTCGACTTCATCTGCGCGAGAGTCCGCAATCCTAGCATTAGCATATCCTAGTCCCAACGGACGCGTGCTCTAAAGGCAGCCAGTCCGATAGTGCGTTTCCTGCAGTGTACGGGCCTGCGTGACAGTCTGTAGGCTGTGATAGTGACGTGGGCCGATTTCCGTTTCTCGACTTATCTTTCTCCCTTCATATCATTCTAAAACACTTTTCCGCCATACAAAGTAGCACATCGAACCTTTTGTTTTAGTTACCCTCACTTCCTTTCCTTAGTTGCTGTATCTCTCTTTTTGTTGCGGAAAAATGGGCGACCACAGGTGCATGAACAGAGACGTGCGACACATAGCTAGCTACATTTACGGATTCTGTACCTATCCTGTTACAGTGACACGTACCCCTTGTGGAGTACTGACCAAGAATGTACACAAACCGAACGTGGCATACCGAAGACCTAAATTAAAGAAAAGTAAAAAATAAAAGGATTGAGTGCCTACCCAAAAAGGATTGCGCTACCCATTAGCAGTTCGATGTGCTTTAGAGATACTTGTGAGCGGCATTAAATACTGAGGTTTTGTCCAGATTTCTTTTTTTTGTAGCACAGAACAGAGGTGCGCTTACTCGCAATACTTTTCCGGTCAGCGTACAAGGGTTGTGCAGCCGAACGTTGGCTAGTATTTGCATTTGGTGCACATATGCAAGCTTCGTATGTTTATCCACAAATGCAGCCACCGAGATACTGACAGAGACAGCAGCAGAAAGCAGCCACGCCACACCCTGGATTTTAGGCAAGGAGAGCCTCGCTTTAAATATGATAGGATTAATGTTTGGAGCAAGGAAGACAGTGGCATGAGTTAGCGGGCGAACGGGGCCTGCCGATATTCCATAGTTTCAGACTGGGAGGAAGAAAGGGTGGTCGGCAGGCAATGTAATGCACAAAATGGATAATCGATGGCCCATAAATGTTGCAGAATGTGTGCCAAGTGGTGGAAAACGCAGTCGAGGAAGCAGCAGACTACGTGTATCGACGAGATTAGCAAATCTCGCAGGCATAAGATGATGTCAGCTGGCGCAAGACGGGGGGTGATTGGAGATCACTGGGATGGGCCTCGGTCCTGCACTTAACATGGATTAAGCTGATGCTACGGTTGCTCACACTGCTGGATTTGCACCTCTACAATAATGAAAAAGAAAGAAAACAGTGGTTAGCAGAGTTCCAATAACTCATGAAAGGGAAACACAAACAAAACAACCGTGGCTTATATGCGAGTGGTACCGGGATCGATACCTAGCACCTCCACCAAATGAAATGATGTTTAATTAAAGGTGGGAAGCAGCAGATCAACAGCAGCCTCGCAGCAGCGAACGGCCCGAACTCTCCTGAAAATCACAGCGCGGGTCATCGTCGTCGTCTCCGAGTTGCTATCGGACACACTTCATTGCAATATGTATAACACGACCTCAAGAAACCAACTCGAATGGTCTCATTCATATTCATCCGCCAGTGCCTACACAGTTTTCTTTTGTACAGATACAGCGTTGCCGTTGCAGTAGAGCGCCACACTTGAGACAAAGATATGGGTCGTAATGACTGGACTCCCCATTACACTAGAGAAACTCCTGATCCAACAAGAAGAAATCCTGTCGATGCTCTGACAGAGGCCAGATACAGTGGCAGATTAATGGGATCATCTGCCTGGCGCTGACGTTTCACACAAGGGTGTTGTTTTGGTCCACCAGGCTTCACTGCAAGAATTGCGGTCCCACTAAAATATGTCTTTGCGACGACGAGAAGTTCGGTTGCAATAAGCAAATGACTGCAGTTCAAAAAAAACTTCCTGTTATGACGGTGACTGGTCATGAGGTTGCCCAAATGACATTTCTGCTCCAGCAATAAATCGTGTTACTAACAAGAAGACGTGAGGCAATACGAGAGGAACTTCGGTTGCTTGCACAATTTAGCAATTTATCGCCAACTTCAGGATGCGATCAGGAAAGAAAAAAGCCACAAATTATGCGTTTTCGCTACTTTTCACGCTCCTTAAGATGACATTCGTGGCCATATGTACACTGAAATACGTACGGAAAATTTTCAACGCGGGAATAATTAAAATGCGATGTTGTGTGCGCAAGAATTAGCGACGGAGTGGGGCTTGAAAAGTATTCCCAACGTTAGCATTAAAAAAGTGAGGTTCTTCATGAAGTAGTTGTCTTCAACCAAGGAATCAAGCTCCGTCGCTACCATGATCAGAAGTCGTCAGATTGCGAAACGAAAATTTCCCCTTGAGCAAGGACTCCTGCCGAGGGGGACAACATAACAGCGATGGAGTTCGAAGAGTATTTCGGCCCTGTAAAGGACAATAAAAAGAAGAAGCACTCCATCAGCTTAGGTTGATAAAGTGCTTTTCTGGAGTCTGCTTTTGTAAGTAAAGTTGTAGAGGTTTGATTATAATAAGATAAAACGAAGGGCAGGACTTCAAATGTATCGAATTTGGCACTGGAATCCCGTCACTGGTATGCCACTATGACGTCACAAATTGAAAATATTTTCTCGCTTTTTGGGAGTTTCGGTACACAACAGTTTCTCCGAGCATGCTCCATTCAGTTTTTGAATTCTTTCCAATGTAATGTCGGCCCCCCTTTTACCGATGAAGAATTAAGCCGGGATAGACGCCGTCGATATCTCCAGCGTCACGAAGAGGTGCATTGTACCGAAACTCGAAGCCGTCTTTTTTGTTTTTCGAGTGTTTTATTTCGAGCTTGTCTAGTCTGCTCTAACGACATGATTGACTTTTCTGGTACTGCAGTTATAAGGTTTTTTTACTAATAAAGATCGACTCATATTTCGCTTTAATGTCCTCTTGACCGTCCTCTTGACTGGTGGCTGCGATGGCGCAGCAGGTATCGCCTGATGTATTTTCTCTGAATGTGCAGCTATCTTGGCCAGCTGCCTATCATCATTCGCACGTGGAAATTGAGCACTCATTTCCGTGGAGGACGGCTTCCTGCAAGCCCAACAGGTGTCGTCGTCTTCGTTGAGCACCGCTCATAACAAGCAGGACCATCACCGAGGCTTCACTGGTGGCAGCAACAGAGCAGCATGCATTGCCTCACGTATTTTCTCCGAATGTGCAGCTATCTTGGCCAGCTGCCTATCATCATTCGCACGTGGAAATCGAGCACTCATTTCTGTGGACGACAGCTTCTTGCAAGCCCAACAGGTGTCGTCGGCTTCGTTGAGCACCGCTCATAACAAGCAGGACCATCACCGAGGATTCATTGGTGGCAGCAACAGAGCAGCATGCATTGCCTCACGTATTTCCTCCGAATGTGCAGCTATCTTGGCCAGCTGCCTATCATCATTCGCACGTGGAATTGGAGCACTCATTTCCGTAGACGACAGCTTCCTGCAAGCCCAACAGGTGTCGTCGGCTTCGTTGAGCACCGCTCATAAGAACTTCTCCAACTATCCCGGTCATGTACTAATTGTGGCCATGTCGTCCCTGCAAACTTCTGAATCTCATCCGCCCACCTAACTTTCTGCCGCACCCTGCTACGCTTCCCTTCCCTTAGAATCCAGTCCGTAACCCTTAATGACCATCGGTTATCTTCCCTCCTCAATACATGTCCTGCCCATTTTCACTTCTTTTTCTTGATTTCAACTAAAATGCCATTAACTCGTGTTTGTTCCCTCACCCAATCTGTTCTTTTCTTATCCCTTAGCGTTACACCCATCATTCTTCTTTCCACAGCTCGTTGCGTCGTCCTCAATTTAAGTAGAACCCTTTTCGTAAGCCTACAGGTTTCTGCCCCGTAGGTGAGTACAGGACCATCACCGATGCTTCACTGGTGGCAGCAACAGAGCAGCATACATTGCCTCACGTATTTTCTCCGAATTCACAGGATAGTTTTATTAAAATCTTGCGTAATTTTCTGCTTGTGACCTGTTCACTGTCGCTACTGCCACATTTTCTCTTTTTTCCTATTGTGCTATTGTGTACGAAGCTGTTTATTTAGCAGATTATTGAGAACCCAAAATGCCGACAAATTTAGAGCTTGCCAAAAGTATTGAAGCAAGTGAGGCTAAACTGCAAACTGAAAGCAGCCAATTCGCTGACGACATTCTCGATAAATTTCTGTTAAAGTTGCAATGTACTGGGCTTGATGCGATTGAATGAAGAAAGCAGGTTGAAAACCTGAAAGTAAGTGCAGGTGTCTTAAATAACTACTTTGAAAAAATGCGGGATGAAAAACTCAAGCTTCCAGCTGACAATAAAAAGCTCATGTTGGAGAACAAACTACTGTCAAGAAGGGTGGCTAAGCTGGAACAATACTTTAGAAAGAACAATGTTGAGATCAGAGGCGCACCCTGCACCCAAGGGGAGAGCTGCATCGCAGTCATGCAAACCACTGGCACTAAAATTGGGTGCCCGGAAACGGCGGCTGACCTTGGTGTCACTCATCGGATTCCTGCAATAGTGCAAGAAAAGACAAAAAATAGCATCGTGGCTAGATTCTGTTCCCGGTGTGAAAATCGATGTGAAAGCTTTCGTTGACAGCGCAGTCTGCATCAATGAGCACTTGACTCCGCGAAATAAAGCGCTTTTGTCGAAGGCGTTGGCGTTGAAAAAAGTGGCAATTTTTGTGGATCAGCAACTGCCGAATCAAGGCCAGAAAAGCAGAGAAAACCAGAGTGTACCGCATTGCCAATGATTCAGACCTTGCGATCATTACCATCAGCATTAAATTTGTGCCTGCCTTAACCTCTTCCTTCCATCACGGTATCATATTACACAACGAGCGAGTTAAATGACTTCCTTCACAATAGTAATCGCTCTCTTATTCATTTCAATGCTCACAGCCTCCGAAAGCGTCATGATGATTTCCAGAATCTGCTTTGAACTCTTTCATTCATGTTTTAAATCATTGCTGTCTCAGAGACCTGGCTTAGCGAAGTTGATAATGACTTGTACTGTTTCCCTTCTTATAAATTAGAGTACACCCACAGAGAATCCAGTAACTAGAGTAGAGCAGCTGTCTATATCCCGTCTGGAATCCCGTACGAAAGAAGACTTGACCTCGCGTTAAATATTCAAAACGGTGAATCAGTTTGGTTGGAATTCGATCCTAACTTTCTTAACACTGATAATAGAAACTTCATCTTTGGTTGCGTTTACCTTTTACTTTCCTCTTGAATTCCAGACTTTTGTATTTCTCTCGATAATATAATGGCAAAGTTATCCGTGGAGACCAAAATTGTCATAATTGTGGGTGATATGAACATAAATTTAATGGAGTCATCCCCGAGCTCTGTCAGTTATTCGTCTTGTTTTCAGGGTTTTGGTTACGAATGTCTCATTAATGCCCCCACTCTTTCAGTTCTTGGGGGTTCTAGCACTCTGATCGATCATGCATTGGGGAATATTTTGAATCCACCTGGTGCACGAGTACTTGAAACTGCCATTACTGACCATCTCCCCCCTCTTGCTGCGCACTAAATCTGCCCGCTATTCCTATTCCAACTTTTACACGAAACTTGTTTTCGATAAAAAAAATTTCTCAGAAGCTGCATCTTCCGCTGACTCGTATTTCGCTCTTGACACCAATGATCCGCAGGCAGCTTTCTGGCGATTTCTAACAAAGTTGTTATCACAGTATCATACCTACTTTCAGATAAGCAAATGCAAAAAGAAAGTGGCTTCACCTCAAAATCCATGGGTCACCGACAGTTTGCTAAAGGCCACACACACACGAGAAAACCTTTAGAACAAACAAAAAGACAACCATTTAATACAAACTTGCGTGAGCGGTACGAGAAATTCTACAACACACTTTCTTCACGGCCTAAAAAAGCTAAAAGCAAATGCTATGAAGAAAAAAATACTTCGATTTGGTTCTGACGTTAAGAAAAAATGGCAAATATTGAACTCATTTTCAATAGGAAGCACGGAGCTGATAGCATAGCTAAAATATCCCACGATGGTAATACTTATTTAGAACCACTTTTTATTGCGGATGCTTTCAGCGATTTCATTTTTTCCTAATATCTCCACTGAAGCTGAAGACAACTTATATGCATCGAAGCGCCTTCCACAATCGTGTTATATGTTTCCAACCACTCCTGATGAGGTGTTATCAGTAATGAACAATTTAAAAATAACCAGTGCTGGGCTGGAGAACCTTCATCCTGGCTGTGTTAAATTAATTTCGAAATCAGTATCATTTGTAGTGTTTGAAATTATTAACCTCATGTTTAAACAGGGACCTTTCATCGCGAGCTTAAACGTGGTAGGGTTACTCCAGTTTTTAAGAAAGGCGTTCGCTCATTACTATCTAATTGTAGGCCAATCTGTGTTTTACCCTTCTTTGGCAAGGTCATCGAGAAAATTATTGAAAAGCGATTGATCAAATACTTAAACAAATTTAATGTTCTTTCACCTGAACAATTTGGAATGAGATCCGGTTACTCTGCTGACCTAGCACTTGTATCTCTTACTTACTAATAAAGAAAGCCATTGATGACGGTAAATTCACAGCATACTTATTTGTAGACTTCTCAAAGGCATTTGATAGCATTGACGACGAGATTCTTAAACTAGATTCAATAGGTATCACAGGTGCTCCTTTGCTACTATTATGCAGCTACTTACGAGACAGATACCAGGTTGTTAGTGTTTCCGATGATTATTCTAAACCTAAAGCGAGTAATTTAGGTGTACCATAAGGATACATTTTGGGTCCGTTGCTTTTTTTACTTTATATTAATGACCTACCTAACTGTCTCACATCTTCTAGGTGTATACTATATGACGATGGCACTGCAATTACTAATTCTGGCGAATGTCTGTCAACGGTAATAACCAGGCCTAATAGTGATGTTCATAGCTTAGAATGATGAAAAATGAAGACTTACCATTATTCCCACTAAAACTAAATTTCGTTTATTCTCACTCCAAAATAAATAATCACCACTCGTATGCATTCTGCCCATTTCCATTGGTAACCATTTACTATAAGCAAGTGAAGAACGCACATAGGTGTTACTATTGACTGTAACCTAAAATTTCACCGCAATATAAATAATAATAAAAAGAAGTTATCACATGGAATACGCGTTCTCATTAGGGCCCGTCCGTTCTTTTCTCGACCTGTGTTGCTCTCACTCTATTTCGCGTTTGTACACTCTCACATTAACTACTGCATAACCTCCTAGGGTAACACGTGCACGACTCGCCTAAAGCCGATGCAAAACGATCCAGAACCAGGCAATTAGAATAATTACGTAAAGTCCACACACGGCCAGTGCCACACAGTTACTACAAGCAAATTACATTCTGCACTTTGCGGCCCTTGTCAAGTACGACCTTGCCGCTTTCCTTTTCAAACTGATAAATGACAAAATCTCATTATCGCTAATTCCTACATGATCTGTAACAAATACTAACTCAACTCGTTTCGCGCTGCATATTAACTTCATTCTGCCCAAAGTGCGCACTAATTATGGTAAACAGACAGTTCACTTTGCAGCCATATCATCATGGAATACCATTACCATTTGTCATAAAACTCCAGAAAGCCCATTGATTTTGTGATGAACCGAAAAAATTATTTATTGTGTGATATGTGTGTGACACTATGTACTGTATAATCAGATTTTTGTTTTACACTGCCATCTTTAGGTACTTCAAATGTTACTTAAGTTATATTTTTTATTTTTAAAATTCTTCTTCCTCCTATTCTATGTTGTATCTGGTTTCACAATTTTTCTTACTGACGATATATTGTTGTCTAGCAATATCTTCATTTACTTACATCTGTATTTCATCATTTATCATTTCTGTAATCCTACCGACTCAACTGCTGTTTCTTGCCAATGGAACGTTTATGTTAACCATTAAAAAGAGGCCCCAATTCAGCTTTTACTATGGGACCTCCTTCTGTATACCTCTATCTGTAAAATATTCTTATGTAATAATAAAAATCAATCGATTGATTAAGACCGAATATTTGCTGTCACCTTGTGCGATGGGATTGGGGGGGGGGATAGTGAAAAGTTCATACCGCATTTGCCATCGCAAGTTGGCTGAGAGAACGCTGCTAGTTCAACATATCGCGCACAACGTGGGTGCTTAGTAAGTACAGGTTTGAGCGGCATCCTTTTCATTTCGAAGAGCTGCGAAGTCGCGCATAAAATTCGTAACACGTCGGAAACCCAGCTGGGCCATGCCATTTGCAAGCGGCCACGGATGAGGTCAACGAGTTAAAGGGTGAGGGCCACACGATGTGTGCAGGCCTCGACCTACTACACCGGTACAAAATAACAGGTGAGTGGCAATGTTGTTCAGGCTGGTCTTAAGCTCAAAGCAACGAAAGCTTTCAAATCACAGTTCCTTAGTGTGCTACATGTAGCTCCTTCGCCGTTACTCGCCGTTATGCCGTTTTGTTCGATGTTACTTTACACATTTCTTATAGAAAAGTTTGAGGCTCCTAGCTCGCATTCGTGAGGTGATAGCCATTGTCTGTGCAAAATTTGGTAAGTGCGTATTTAGAAGTTTTCCCATGAGGAAAATTGCAACATTGTGGGTGTGCGTACATCGAGAAGGGCGCATTCTCACGGCCTAAAAAGGTAACGAAAGCACGCGCTCGTGCTTCCACCACGAAGATGAAGCTGCGCAGCTGATAATGATATATGCAGACGAGGAAGATGTGAAAGGGGTGACGATATGGAGATATGCGGAAGACGAAAGTGAGGCATGTGTTGCGCTAATAATATAGTTAACTGCTGCCGAGACTGTGAGTGCTTGTCCATGAGGGGCGAAATCCATATACGACAGGACATCGATGTTGTATTGTTAAAGCTTCGCCACAACATTTCAAAAAGCAGCGTCTTACAAGTAGGACAATAGGCAGAGTGGGTGTGATCTTGGTGCGATCTTCAGAGCATATATATAGTAACGGATGAGCAAGTCACGCTGTAAAATTGAAACTAACTTAATCAAGAATTCATAAACAGTCTGTCTCATTTTTGTTGGGACGGGAGAGATTCCTTGCTCAGGCTTTTGCAAACAAAGCATCACCCAAAGGTCGGACATTATTCTGAACCCAAGTGACATTTATGGCGAGATGTCCTCATCTCTATATTTTATTTACTCTTGAAAGTCGCGCTGTGGCAGTAACTGATGAGAAAGTAAGTGGTCACTATGCCACCGACATGAACCATACCCCGGGCGGCACGTTTCTGGCTTTCAATTAGTTATTTGATTGGAATTACGAACTAATAGTCGATAACTGTGTGGAAAGCGAACGACTGGTATTGACACAATCGAGCGAAAGCAATTCAAATGTCGTGGTAAAAAGTCAACACATCTTATCATCATCGGGTATATGCTAACACGGGTAAAAGGAAGAGATGACCAAGACATTGCAGTACCTTGCAATGTCATATGGGCGAGAAGTGGTATTCTTTGCTACTTACATCACCTTTCATATGTGACTGTGAACGATGCGTTACAGCTGTACAGTGTGAAAGCCGTAAATATGACTAGTTAATATTTGAAAAAGCCTCTAGTAGGCTTAGAAGGCTCATGGCCAGAAGTCCTTAGATGGGAAAGTACCGACAGTATTTGTTGAAAACAGAATGGTGATTTCGATAGACTGACAACAGTGTGACTCCGCAGAATAAACCAATTATTTATTCCCAGTGCGATAAACAAACTAGCGGGCATTGTAAAAAAAAACAAAACTTGACATAGCAGTTCGTGCATAATGTTTTATATTTTATCACGCTTTGTAAGGACCGCATATTGTGTTCTGTATGTAGGACGGCTAAAAACCAGCCGCTACAACAAAAAGAAACTCTGTCAATAAACTGCTGATGTTACATTCTAACGTCTCTGAATGGCCTTTTATAATAAAATATCTTTAGCATTGTCACTTGCAAAAATTTAGGCACATAGGGGTTAATATGAAGCTATACATCGGCTACTAATACGGACCCTTGAAATGCAATTTCAGTATTAAGCTATCTTTGTCGTTTCCCCAGGTTTTGGAGTCCATTGTCGCTTCTTCGCCAGAGGCTGCTAAGTACGAGGCCCCGGGATCGAATCCCTGCGATGGCGACCGCATTTCGACGGGGGCGAAATGCGAAAACACCCGTGTACATAGATTTACGTGCACGTTAAAGAACCCTAGGTGGTCCAAATTTCCGGAGTCCCCCAGTAGGGCATGGCTCATGATCAGGAAGTGGTTCTGGCTCGTAAAACCAAATAATTTCATAAATCTTTTCCACGCCAGATACTGTTCTCCGTCCAAAACTACTAATAATAAAACCTAAGTTTTCGTTTGCTCTAACACCCCGATTGTGCAATCATTTCTTCAGATAACAACTAGCCCATTGAGCTCCTGCCTTCTCCTGATAAAGCTTATACGGGCTTTGAATGCAAGTACCAGCAAACTGGCTCATTGAAAGATTATACAAACCCCGTATACCGATCGCTCATGTTCATAGCGTTCATGTACCTTCTGTAATTTGCTCAAAGTAATTTTCGCGGACCAGGTTCTACTGCTTTCTATGTCATGAGTGACCCACTGAGCATCCGCATCTTTTTCATAAATTAAGAATAAGTGGCTGGAGCGCGCGATATCCATCTGCCGAGAGATAGGTACGACAAGCGTTAAATGATGATAGTAAAGAAACGAACAAAATTAATTTCGCTCACAGTATTCGTGACAAATTACTCGTTTCCCTATAGGGGCCAGTTCTGTTAAAATCTATAAAACTCTGTCTTTCAGCTCAAAACAAGAAAACGAAAACTCGTTTTCTAAATAAAGGAAACTGCAGTTACCGTTCAACAATTTATTGTTGCTCTTTAAACGCATTTGTATAAATTCTTCCCTTCTGACTAATGTCCTGAGGGGTTCGTCAGAAAGAAGCTGTCCTGGCACCTTAGAAATTGGCATTACAGCCCACTAAGAGCTTTGTATTTTCTCTGTGTTCTTTTTCAACCTTTGTTACAGCGTGCCAGATGTAGTTTCCAGAAGAACAGTACCTGTATTTGGTGCAACTTACGGATTTGCAGACTCCGAGCTTCAATTCTCTAAGCTTTCTGATTTTCGTGAGGTTGTGCGAAATACTTCAGGCGCTAAATCAATATTCTGCTTGCTATAGTCGGTAGTAATCTGTTAACACTTATAACTGCGTTAACTTAAATACGTGTAGATCGCGCACTTTGTTGTCCAACGTTTTTCTTTCTTCTAATTGTTCATTTAGCTGAATAAGAAAACAGGAGCCAAGGGGAAGCTCCCTCTTAAATCAGCTGCTGGGTTTCTTGCGGGACCCTTTCGTCAGTGGTTTCGTTCTGTCCAGTATTGTTCCTGCAAGCTGCTAACCTTTCTTCTTATAAAGTGTTCGTTCTAGTTTTAATGCCAAGTATTGTTCTCCGCATCGTCCGCAATTTAAGCAGAACCCATTTCGTAAGCCTCCAGGTTTCTGCTCCGTACGTGAGTACTGGCAATGCACAGCTGTTATACACTTTTCTCTTGAGGGATAATTGCAACCTGCTGTTCATGATCTGAGAATGCGTTTGGCAGGCATTCTCAGATCATGAGCAACAGGTTGCCATTATCCCTCAAGAGAAAACTGTATAACAGCTGTGTATTGCCAGTACTCACGTACGGAGCAGGAACCTGGAGGCTTACGAAATGGGTTCTGCTTAAATTGATTACGACGCAACCAGCTATGGAAATAAGAATGATGGGTGTAACGTTAAGGGAAAAGAAAAGAGCAGATTGGGTGAGCGAACAAACGCGAGTTAATAGCATCTTAGTTGAAATCAAGAAAAAGAAATGGGAATGGGCAGGACATCTAATGAGGAGGCAAGATAACCGATGGTCATTAAGGGTTACGGACTGGATTCCAAGGGAAGCGTAGCAGGGGGCGGCAGAAAGGTAGGTGGGCGGATGAGATAAAGAAGTTTGCAGGGTCAACATGGCCACAATTAGGACATACTGGGGTAGTTGGAGAAGTATGGGAGAGGCCTTTGCCCTGCAGTGGGCGTAACAAGGATGATGATGATGATGATGATGATGATGATGATGATCATTCTCCGAGTCAACCCAGGTGTCGCGTGTATCTCGGCTTTCTCGTGGGCCGCTGCGGGAGAAAGTATAAGTCGGCCTAAAAAACGGGCCACTGGGTATTGTTTGGGATCGCACCGCTGGTACGATCTGTTGGGAACTCGGCGCTGACGCCCGTGGTTGTACCTGGGTCGCAAGCCCCAAGGGTAGCGTTGGCCTGGCGGCCTGGGGTACAACTGGAAGCATCCGAAGGTCCCGGCAAAGCATGAGTCGACTGGTAACAACAAAACAACTTGTTTATTTTAACATCGCAAAGAGTTGGCGGTCAGGTTGACCGAAGTAGAGAGACGGGAGAGCACTTTACTCAGCAGAAGAAATCGGAGCCCTCTTTTTGGCGTCCGGGGGCAGCTGTTTTTATACTCTCGCAGTTGAGGGCAAGAAGGAACCCCTCAAAAGACGAGCACGTGAATGTACAATGGGCTAATGGTGACGCACACTGTCGAAGCGCTGCCGTAGCACCATGTCGAGCACGATCTCGTAGCACCCTGTCGAGCACGATCTCGTAGCACCCTGTTGTAGCGCTGCCGGTCGGGCACAATGACTGTAATGAGAGGATGATCCCTGCTTTGGCATCGCCTGTTTCGGGCACAATGACTGGAATGCGAGGGTGATCCCTTGCGGTCGCATCGCCGCAGTCGCGCCTGGAAACACCTGCCGATGAGTGTTGCGGCGACGACGATCGGGCCAAAATGTCTGCCGCCCCGCCGCAGTCGCGCCGGCAAAACCACGTGTCGCAGGCGAAACGCAACAGACCGCCCCGCCGGGGGAAGGAGATCCCGATGGACAGGGGACTGCATCCGCTGTCCGGAGGGATGTCGCTCGATGATGCTCATAACCGAAGTCGGGCGTCCCTCGACGTTTCTTGAGCGCAGCGCACAGAGAAGGCCTCGTTCTCTCGTTCAGGTTCGCACGGGACACTGCAAAGTGACTTCGGGAGAGTTCACATTTTTGTTCTCGTTCCCGGCAAGCGTTAGAACTACGCTGAAACTCAACCACTCAGTCAGCAAGCACGGCACAACCCTCACTAAGCCCTGCCAGGCTCTTTCCCCTTTTTATACCACTGCCTAGTTCCTTACAGTAGTCTAGCATCACTCAGAACGCGTCCACAAATTGAAAAATTGCACTAGAAAGCATATCATCACTTTGAAACACTAAACAAAAGCAATATGTAAAAAAAAAATCCTGCCTCAGGAAGAAAAACATCAGTAACAAACAATTTTGAGGCTGATTCCTACGTTAGGGGCTTCGACTTAAGCCATCGGCGTTACCGTTGAGACTCCCCTTTTTGTAACGCACCTCAAAGGAATATTGTTGTAAAGCGAGGCTCCAGCGCAGGAGGCGGCCATTTTTGGGAGAGATGGTCTGCAGCCATTGGAGAGGGCAGTGATCCGTCTCAATGATAAACCTCGAGCCGGCTAGATAGCATGACAATTTCTGAACGGCCCACACGAGACACGCACACTCTTTCTCGGTGGCGCTATACGCCTGCTCACGACTGGACAGCTTACGACTAGCATACAGGACGGGGTGTTCTACTTCTCCATTTTCCCGTTGGCACAGTACAACGCCCATGCCTCGCTCACTAGCATCGCACTGAACAATGAACCCTTTTGTATAGTCTGGCGATCGTAGCACAGGCTGGCTTGTTAGGGCACTCTTTAGGGCGCTAAAAGCTCTTTCCTTTGTCTCGTCCCAGACGACTGTTTGAGGCTCTGTTTTTCTTAGAGCATCCGTCAGGGGAGCCGCGATATCAGAGTACCTAGGGATGTACCTCTGATAGTAGCCGGCGACACCCAAGAACGACCGAATATCGGTCTTGGTGCGCGGTTGCGGAAAGTCTCGCACAGCGGCCACTTTTATTTCAGAGGGGCGGCGACGACCCTGACCAATCACGTGACCGAGGTAGACAACCTCGGCCTGTGCTAACTGGCACTTAGGAGCCTTGACTGTCAAGCCCGCTTCGCGCAGGCGGGTTAGCACTGCCCGCAAGTGTGTCATATGCTCAGACCAGGATGCGGAGAATATCGCTACGTCGTCTAGATACGGTAAAGCGAATTCTTGCTGTCCCCGCAACACTTTATCCATGAGGCTTGAAAAACAGTATGGCGCGTTCTTCAAACCAAAACTCAACACTTTAGGACGGAATGTTCCCATTGGTGAAATGAACGCCGCATACCTACTAGCCTCTTCTGTAAGTGGAACCTGCCAATAACCCCTGACAAGATCTAGGGTGGAAATAAACTGAGCGCTACTAACTTTCTCAAGGCGCTCCTCGATGTTAGGGATCGGATAAATTTGATCCTTAGTGATGGAATTAAGCCTGCGGTAGTCGACGCAAGGACGAGGTTCCTTGCCCGGTACCTCAACTAAAATCAAAGGGGAGGTATAATCACTCTCACCTGCCTCAATAACACCGAGCTGTAGCATTTTCTTTACCTCAGCCTTCATAATATCGCTCTGGCGGGGTGACACCCGATACGCCTTGGATCGTACTGGCTCTGGGGAGGTAAGTTCTATATCATGAGTAAGTACAGAAGTCCTACCAGGCCTCTCAGAGAACAGACCTTGAAACTCTTGTAATAGCTGGTGTAGTTCGGTTTTCTGCTCGGGCGACAGCGGTGCTTTACTGATAAGGTCACTAATGACTTGACCGGTGTCTTCCCTGTTCGTCACTGAGCCTAGTCCCGGAAGCTCGACCGGAAGCTCTTCAGGAACGTTTACCATCATGCACACCACTGCTTCCCTTTGTCTATAAGGTTTGAGCAGATTACAGTGGTAAACTTGCTGTGCTTTCCGCTTTCCTGGCAGACTTACCACGTAGTTAACGTCCGACAGTTTCTGAACAATTCGTGCTGGGCCCTCCCACTGCACGTCTAGTTTGTTGTTTAGCGATGTGCGCAATATCATGACCTCATCGCCAACCTCAAAACGACGGGCCCTGGCTGTCCGATCATAATAAACCTTGGCCCTCTGCTGGGCCTTTGTCATTGCTTCACCTGACAACTCCTGTGCCCTTCTTAAGCGTTCGAGGAGCTTAAGCACGTACTCCACCACGACTGGGTCGTCGCCCCTACCTTCCCATGATTCTCGAAGCATGCGAAGCGGAGATCGAAGCGAGCGACCGTACACCAGTTCAGCTGGCGAAAACCCCGTAGCCGCATGCGGCGCGGTCCTTAAAGCAAACATCACCCCAGGCAGACACAGCTCCCAGTCAGTTCGATGTTCAAAGCACAAGGCTCTCAACACGCGCTTCATGACGGAGTGGAGCTTCTCAACGGAATTCGACTGTGGGTGGTACACTGAGCTGTGTAGCAGCTTTACCCCACACCTTTCGAGAAAAGTTGTCGTCAAAGCGCTAGTAAACACTGTGCCCTGATCTGATTGGATTTCCGCAGGGAAACCAACTCGCGCAAATATGGACAGTAGTGCATTAACTATCTCAACTGAGCTGAGTTCTTTAAGCGGCACTGCTTCAGGGAACTTTGTCGCTGGGCAGATCACAGTCAAAATGTGTCTGTACCCCGTGGCTGTTACCGGCAGAGGTCCCACAGTATCAATAACGAGCCGTCTAAAAGGCTCCGTAATGATAGGTACCAATTTCAACGGCGCCCTCGATTTGTCCCCTGGTTTGCCCACCCGCTGACAAGTGTCACATGTCCTCACGAAATGGTCTGCGTCCCGAAAACACCCTGGCCAATAGTACTCTTGCAAGAGACGGTCCTTAGTTTTCTTAACTCCTAGGTGTCCGGACCACGAACCCCCGTGTGACAAGCGCAACAGATCCTGACGATAGCATTGAGGCACGATCAGCTGATCGAACTCCACTCCTCGGCGGTCTAGATACTTCCGGTACAGGACTCCACCTCTTTCCAGAAAACGCGCAGTTTTCCTGGCGATACCTTCTTTGACATTGCAGCGCCCGTTTTCCAGGCTGCCATCCTTTTTTTGCTCGGCTATCAAAGCCGACCGGCTGACTTTTAGCAACCTATCAAGTCCGTCTGACGTAGGCGCGATGAGCAAATCAGTAGATAGCTCTTCTAACTTTCCCGTGTCGGGCATTTCCTCTCCAGTATCTGGCGCCTTTAACGTTACAGACTCAAGTTTATTCAGTTCGGGCGTGCTCTGAATATCAGCTTGCTGCGCCTCTGACCCTTTTTCGTTGTTTGATAACGTCGGCCCCGCAACTACCGCCTTTGCAGCGAGCTCCCGAACCTTCGATCTGGTTAAGGCCTGAACACTAGCTTCACCAAACAAAAGCCCCTTCTCGCGCAGGAGGTGATCGGACCTGTTTGAAAATAGGTACGGGTACTGGGGTGGCAGCATAGATGACACTGCCGCCTCTGTCTCAAGCGTTCCGAAAGGTCCTTCAATAAGCACCTTTGCTACCGGCAGACACACGCTATGAGCTTCCACGGCTTGCTTGATCCACGCGCACTCGCCCGTGAACATATGGGGTTCTACGTAAGACGGGTGAACTACATCCATCGTAGCTGCGGAATCGCGAAGCACTCGGCACTCTTTCCCGTTCACGAGGAGGTCTCGCATGTAAGGCTCGAGAAGCTTCATGTTCTCGTCAGTGCTGCCTATTGAAAAAAACACAACTTTTGGTGTTGTTTCCGGACACTGCGCCGAAAAGTGGCCCGGCTTCTGGCACGTATAACAAACGCCCGCTCGCCTCATCTCGAACCGCTTTCTGCGTTTGGCTGCCGCCGTCTCTTTACGTCTGGTCGGACTGCTTTCACTCGCATCCGCACTACGCGTGTCCCCCTTTACTCTCATGGGTGTGAACTTCGGCCTCTCAAACTTCAAGCCAAATTCACCCTTTTGACCGTCCTTAGCTCCGCGAGCCCGACGCGTCACAAACTCCTCGGCTAGCTCAGCGGCTTTAGCCACCGTACAAACGTCTGGCCTATCCAAGACCCAGTATCGCACGTTCTCCGGTAACCGACTATAAAACTGTTCTAGCCCGAAACACTGCAGAACTTTATCGTGGTCACCAAACGCTTTCTCTTCTTTGAGCCACTCCTGCATGTTCGACATAAGCCTATACGCAAACTCTGTATATGACTCACTTCTGCCTTTCTCATTTTCCCGAAACTTCCGACGGAACGCCTCCGCAGACAGCCGGTACTTTTTTAGCAGACTCGATTTTACTTTGTCGAAATCCTCTGCTTCCTCTCTATCCAAGCGAGCGACTACGTCGGCCGCCTCGCCGGGTAACAAAGTGAGCAAGCGCTGTGGCCACGTTTCCCGAGAGAACCCCTGCTTCTCGCACGTTCGCTCAAAGTTAACCAGGAACAAACCAATGTCCTCTCCAAGCTTAAACGGCCGCATCAGGTCAGTCATTTTGAACAATACTCGTTCTCCTGCACCGTGTGCCTGACTTCCATTACGAGCGCGTTCCATCTCTACCTCAAGACGCTTCATTTCCAAAGCGTGTTGACGGTCACGCTCTTGTTGCTCTCGCTCTTTCTGTTCTTTACGTTCACGCTCTTCTTTTTCTTTCTGTTCTTTACGTTCACGCTCTTCTCTTTTTGCAGTCTCCCTCTCTTCAATGGTCTCAAGGCATTCCGACAGCTCGTCATCCTCAGCCTCTAACTCCAGAATAGCCTTTAGCAGTTCAGGTTTTCTTAGTTTGTCTGAGACATCCAGACCCAACTCTCTTGCAAGCTCCAACAATTTCGGTTTGCGCAACGACTTCAAATCCATGGCTGCTCTGAATGCTGCTTTCTCTACTGCTTACTATTGTCTTGCCGCAAACTAACCCGGCAGCAACGACAACCACAATTACCGGCTCTGTTTCTGACTCTAACAAAAGCCTGGCAAAGCTCAGAAGAAGAAAGTCCCGCACTCACCAAACCTCGCAGGCAGGAATTCCGCGCAGTCGTTCCGCTGCAGGCAACCAGTCGTCACACAGGGCTCGTTGCACTGCTCCCGGATCGTCGTTGAGCTGCTCAGCATACAGTCAACTGCATCTCTTCGCTGCTGGCCTCCGTTGTCGCGATCTCACCGCTGGCAGACAGTTGTTTGAAGTCGGAGGTGATCTCACCGCTGCCAACCAGATGTTTGGGATCGCACCGCTGGTACGATCTGTTGGGAACTCGGCGCTGACGCCCGTGGTTGTACCTGGGTCGCAAGCCCCAAGGGTAGCGTTGGCCTGGCGGCCTGGGGTACAACTGGAAGCATCCGAAGGTCCCGGCAAAGCATGAGTCGACTGGTAACAACAAAACAACTTGTTTATTTTAACATCGCAAAGAGTTGGCGGTCAGGTTGACCGAAGTAGAGAGACGGGAGAGCACTTTACTCAGCAGAAGAAATCGGAGCCCTCTTTTTGGCGTCCGGGGGCAGCTGTTTTTATACTCTCGCAGTTGAGGGCAAGAAGGAACCCCTCAAAAGACGAGCACGTGAATGTACAATGGGCTAATGGTGACGCACACTGTCGAAGCGCTGCCGTAGCACCATGTCGAGCACGATCTCGTAGCACCCTGTCGAGCACGATCTCGTAGCACCCTGTTGTAGCGCTGCCGGTCGGGCACAATGACTGTAATGAGAGGATGATCCCTGCTTTGGCATCGCCTGTTTCGGGCACAATGACTGGAATGCGAGGGTGATCCCTTGCGGTCGCATCGCCGCAGTCGCGCCTGGAAACACCTGCCGATGAGTGTTGCGGCGACGACGATCGGGTCAAAATGTCTGCCGCCCCGCCGCAGTCGCGCCGGCAAAACCACGTGTCGCAGGCGAAACGCAACAGTATGTGGCACTGAGTAGTTGCCGCTCTTTAATGAGCCTCCACTACGGTCACTGGGTATCACAACGACAAATGACACACGTACTTAGGCGTCAACTGAAGTTCAGACTGCTCGTGCTCTCCCGCCTAAGCATTGCAGAGAAAAGAGAGAGAGAGAGCGAGAGAGATTAAACGAGAAAGTCACGATGACCTGATTATTAGGCACGCCGTAGTGGGGGATCGACTCAGGATTAATCTTGACCACCTGGGGCTCTTTAACGTCTCACCTCCAAAGCACGGGTCACCGTAGTTTTCTTTTTTTGTGTTTCGCCACCATCGAAACGCGGCCGCCTTACGCGCGTGCCACCGGGATTTGAACCCGCGACCTCATGCTTAGCAGCGCAATGCCACCGCCACTAAGCCGCCCGCGAAACGGGTGAAATCGGAGTCATCCTGTGAATTCGTTCCAAGTGTATAGGCATTTCGAACTCACTGGCTACAGTTTGTAAAGTGCGGCATGTGCAGTGAAAGTGATTATTAGTTCGAAACTTAATTGTTGCAATATTGTTAGTTATTCGATTACACCATTTTGATTTCTCGTGCCCATAACGTGTCCCTGTTCGAGTAGTCCAGTTCAAGGATTACAACTGTCCTATCAGACACAGGCAATTTTCTGAAACAAAAAACGAGAAGGTTCCGTATAAGCCAACGAAAACTCAGTTCCTTTCCACTCTGTGAAGAAGGATGACCAGTGAAGCTTTGTATGTGGGCCCTTAATGGAGAACTGCAGCTCTGCCGCGGGTCGGCCCGGTGTGACACTGTCCTCGGTATCGGCCCATGTATGGGGCGTGCTTAACGTCGGCCGCACCTCCACCGCGGGTCGGCCCGGTATTGCACAATTTTCGGGATCGGCCCACTTATGAAGAACCGTTGGTCTACGCGCGGACGCGATCCACAGGATCCTAGCCACAGGCAGCGTCACTGTAAAGACAAACGAAGTAAAAAAAAGGAGACCAAACAACCCGGGCATTTCGCTCTTCGTATCGCTGTACGCAGCACGCGCGTGTTGCGTCGGCGGGGCTCGCGCACAGCTGTAATAAGAGCGAAGCTGGGGACAAAGGGCCCAGACGGCGGGAACCTCCTCCCCCCTCTAGCAGTGCGCATCGCACTGCGCCCTCACTGCATTCGGTGCGTCGTTGCCGGCGACACACGTTGGCCCGACGTCGAACCTGGCCTCACACGCTCGCTTACCGGCAGCGCCGAGGACGAAGGTGCTACTGAGTAGCAGCGAACGACGCGTTTCGCTGTCGGGCAACCGTGGCTCGCCAGCCCGTCGGTGCTGGCTTCTTGTTCGAATGCGTCGTGCATAAAAGCCGCATATGCCAGCTGCAAGAGGAGTGGAGCCGTAGGCAGGCACTGAACTTCCAACTTCTCGACCAGCCTTCTATCGCCTGCTGCGCGATCTGGACCGTCGGCGCGTGTCTACCGTTCAACGCTGAAAAGAAAGGTTAGTGGTCTGTGGGTGGTCTCTGAGGTTATTCGTTAGCAGCGAGGCGGCGCCTTTTACGAGCGATATCTACGAGAAACGAACAGGCCGCGTCGCCCATTTTTCGCCAGACGATGGGGCCGCGAACTAAATCTGCTTCATTCTGAGCTTTGTCATTGTCGTCATCGTCATCATCGTCACCACGAACCCTACCACCACCGTCGTCGACATCAGTTATTGCCACCCTTAATTATACTTGCCATCATCATTATTCGCACCCACTGCAGAACGAACGCGCCTCCCAGCGATCTCCAATAGACCCTGTTTCGCGTCAGCTTTGGGTGCAACTTTTCTCGTTTCATCACAGAGCTTCATTTTATGCCGTCCTCCACGGATTTTCCATTCCCTTGGCATGCATTCTGATCGTCTAATTATTCGTCACTTAACTTGTTCGTTAGAGAGCCGCAAGCAGGCCTTTATACCCAATGCCTCACGACTTCAAGTGTACCAGAGAGCTGGACGAATGCCAACATTATAGTAATTCATAAGAGATACGTCGAAGAATTGAAGAATTATAGGCCTATTAGCGTGCCTTAAGCATTGTATCAAATGTTCACGTAGTTAATCTCCAATAGAATTAGGGCAACGCTTGACTTAAATTACCGAAGAGAGCAGGCTGGCTTCACGAAGGGGTATTCTACAATGGATCACATCCATTTCATCAATCAGGTAATTGAGAAATCTGCGGAGTGCAATCAACATGTCTACATGGCTTTTAGAGATTATGAAAAGACATTTGATTGGATGGAGATAACAGCAGTCATGGAGGCATTGCGTAATCAAGGAGTACAGCAGGCATACTTGAATAACTTTGGAAATGGCTACCAAGATTCCACCGCTACCATGGTTCTCCACAAGAAAAGTGAAAAAAAAATTACCATCAAGACCGGGTCAGGCAAGGAGATACAATATCTCCAATGCAATTCACGGCATGCTTAGAAGGAGTATTCAATCTATTAGGCTGGGAATGCTTGGGAGTGAGGATCCGTGGTGAGTATCTCAGCAACCTCCAGTTTGCAGATGAAATTGTCCTGCTCAGCAACCTTGGAGATTGCGACAACTGATTAAAAACAAAATTGAGGTCACGTAAGTACTTATGAGTTGTGAATGCAAAGGCATTAATGTCTAATTGAACGACGCTGAGCGGCGCTTCGAGTTATGAACTGCTCGCGGGCAAGCGATCGCGTTGAGACTCTTGGCTTACAAGGTTTACTTTCTCTTGCAAGAAGAAGCCAACAGCTTTCTTGTCAGCTTGTCAAAAGCTTCTCAAGGCTAAGGGGTGTGCATAGTTCTTTTTGCTTTCAATTTCACGTAATTTCACCTTGTAATCATTGATGATCCTTTCGCTGTTAGCTAGCAAAAGCTAGCAAAAGTGTCAAAAAAAAAAACTAAAAAGCCAAGCCTAGATATTTTCTTTTCAGCTAAGACGCATAAGATTGACTGCCTCCTGCGGGTTACCGTAACTGAAGCAGCGACTTGGCAGAAAGCTGTTGGCTTGTTCTCGCAAGAAAAAGTAAACCTTGTAATCCTTGACGATCCTTTCCTCGTTAGAGATTCTGGTGAAGTTATTACTTTTATAAGAGAGAATGAAAAGGGAATCAAGACGCTCTCGACCGACGTTAAGATTTGTACTGTTCACTTCCGCATGACAAGTTGCTACTGTTTGCTGAAGAATGCATTGATTACTTTGGATCAGTTGGCTTTCACAATGCAGCAGGTGTTTCTGTTAGCCGCTTTCTTGGATTTCTGACGTTCTATTTGGAATCAACTTTCACCTCATGGAATTAACGAAATTAGATACAAAGGAATGAATGAATGAATATTTGGGGTTTTACGTGCCAAAACCACTTTCTGATTATGAGGCACGCCGTAGTGGAGGACTCCGGAAATTTTGACCACCTGGGGTTCTTTAACGTGCACCTAAATCTAAGCACACGGGTGTTTTCGCATTTCGCCCCCATCGAAATGCGGCCGCCGTGGCCGGGATTCGATCCCGCGACCTCGTGCTCAGCAGCCCAACACCATAGCCACTGAGCAACCACGGCGGGTTACAAAGGAATGGTGTTTGTACAGGATCATGCCTGGAGCCTGCACTAAGTGACATTTATCTAGCTCATCATGATCGCAATATTCAAGGTCACCTAGACGCGTCCCCTGTTGGCAAAGTGTGCAGGTTTGTGGACGAGCACTTGGTATTTATTGATTGCACTGATCACGCTTTCGAGCCTGCCGCTTCGGGAGTCTTGGAGATCTTTAAGAAACAGCTGCAGCCTCTAGAACTTACGAGGTCCCCATTGATGATTCCTTGCGCTTTCTATATCTCAGGCTGTGGCTTGCTAATAAACAAGTGTTCCGGTGCTTCGAACCGAGAAGTAAGAAGCCACTCTTGCGCTTTAACTGCGCACACCGAAAGCTCGTTAAACGAGGTATTATAAAGTTATGCCTCGTAAACAGCCTCAATAAATCTTGCTCACACGAGATGCAACGTAGTCTTGCTGCACAGGTTGATCGCCTTTCTTGGGCTGGCTAACCTTTGGCCTTAATTTCAGCCATAGCGGAACAGCTTCTGAAGCGCAGAAAACGTGGTGAGCCTGCTCAGTCAAGGAACCAGCCGGCTGAAAGAAGCAGGTTTGCAATGCTACCGTATGTGCATGATGTCTCCCATAGGCTAAAAAAATTGGGCAGCGTGCAGGAGTCACAGTCGTTTTCTCAGCCCCCGGAAAAGCTGGCAAGGCTCTGTAAGCGTGTAAACACACCTAAATCACGTCAGAGTTGTTGCTCTGTCGGGCACAGAAAACGTTTTGTGACATGCGCAGCGAATGTGGTTTACCAAATTCCCCTGTTTTGCGGCAGTAAACATGTTGCACAGAGGGGCAGGTGCTTAAACGATCGTTTAAGAGAGCACTATAACAACATCCATAACACTGTTGAAGGCCACTGGGGCATCCATTGCCGGGACTGCGGCTGCGTGCCCCTCTTTGAAGATACGGAAGTTTTAGCGAGACACAGCTGAAAGCTCACCCGGGAAATTATAGAAGCTGATTTCATCAGAAAACTGGGTAGTGTGCGCGTTAGTGCCCCCTCTATCGCGCTGACCCCTAGTGAAGTAATGTATCTCAACAGACAGAAATCGTAATATTCGTTTTTCTCCAGTGACCATGTTGTTAGTACAATGGCTTCTTGTTAGAACACTCCTTGTGACTTGTTTTCATTTTCTGCGCATGCCCTCTCTTGTATATACACACACGATGTGGCAACAGAACACAATATTGTTGGAAGTCAGCGCAGTGTATGTCGTCTCTCGCAGACCTTGTCCTTCGCCATTTTTTATCATGCGTAAGCGTTGTGATGCTTGCTCATCTCCACGCAACCCGGTGTCCTTATCAATCATATCATACTTCCATATTACCAGTATAAACACTTCTCAATGCTTATCTGCCATTATCAACTTGAGCGGGCTAAATCCGACCCCTATCAACTCTTATCGGCTGTTATCGACCTTGACGGATTCGACCCGAGCCTTATCAGCCATTATCCGTGGGTATCGACCTTATCGCAATTGATCCCATGCTTATCAACCCTTATCTTTCTTCATCAAACTAATCGGTCATGATCCGACCTTTATCGATTCTTATTGGTCCTTACCAACCTTATCGAAGTTGATCCGACCATTATCGGTGCTTATTAACCTTATCAAAATCGCTCCGACCCTCATAACCCTTTATCGCCCTTAACCACATTGTCCTTCCGCGTCGAACCATTATGAACCGTGATAGACCCCTATAGCCACTCATCACTCCTTATTATCCTTATCAAATTATTGACTGTTTATCTGCATGTGCAAATGCGCGACGTGAAGCGCACGAGCGCTCAGAAATTGGTGGAATTTCGGTCGGTGAAGGAACGCCCCTGCAGAAGGCGCATCCTGCGGCCACTGAAACGCATCGGGGATGTGGCCGTGTTTGGCATTTAAGTTTCACAAAAGCGGAATTTTCCTGATGTACACAATGTTCCAAGTCAGCTCTACATGTTCTCCTAGAGATCGCTTTTATCTCACCATCAACCAAATATTTCAACAACGCCTTCATAGAAGCTGCTTTCCTTTGAGATTTACTTGCTACTACTGGTACAACACATTCATAAGGTTCAGATATGTGGGTCCTCTGCAAGTGTGACTGTTTAGCCCAGTGGATAAGAGAGTCTGACTGTGAGCATGTGCGCGTCCTAGGTTCGAAACTCACCACTGCTGACGTTTTCCTTTCGAATTTATTTTGTTTTATACATTAATTTACAGCGATTCGTCTTGTGTGACAGACGGACGGAAGGACGGCTTGCTCGTTGGATAGACATGGAACTGCTTACGCATTTAAATGAGTTGCATCCTACCGGCACTAAGATGGGGGGCAGAAACTTACAGGTTAACGAACAAGCTCGAGAAGTTAAGGACAACGCGAAGAGCGATGGAACGAAAAATGTCAGGCGTCACTCAAGACATGAAGACACCGGCCCACCACCAATCTCTCTGAGATATAGAGCAATAAAGTTTTTCCATTCCATTCCATTCCATAGGCTTAAGGTCAAGAGACAGGAAGAGAGAGCGGTATGGATGAGAGAGCAAATGCGATTAGCCAATATTCTAGATTACATTAAGAGAACAAGAAATGGTGCTGGGCAGGCCATGTCATGCGTAGAGTAGATAACTGGTGTGCCATAAGAGTTACAGAATGGATGCCAAGGGCAGGGAAGCGCTGTCGGAGGCAGCAGAAAATCAGGCGGGGGGGGGATGAAATGAGGAAATTTGCAGGCGCGAGTTGTAATCAGCTAGCGTAAGAGAAAGGTAATAAGAGATCGCTTAGGGAAGACTTTGTCCTGCAGTCGTCATAAAGATAGGCTGGTGCTGATCATGATGATGATAATCTTGTTCGTTATGCATACGCGTGAGTGGGAATAAAGTTAGTGAATAGAGAAATACTAAAGGCACGTTCTCTGGTATTTTACGAGCTTTGTTCGAAAAAAAAAACAGAAAACGCAAACGGGTAAAGTTTCCCACGATTGCGCAGAATAAAGATACGCGAACATTCGCGCTCTGAACGCCGTAGTCGAAGAACAGTCTTGGCATGAAAGGACACACCTTCCCAGGGCTCTAAGTTGGTCGCTTATTCGCGCAGGTCCCGGGTTCGAATATCGGCTGCGGCGGCCGCAGTTCTATATAGGCGAATGCTAAATACACCGGTGTACCATGGTTTTTTGTCGATGTTAAAAAGTTAGCATTGTTAAAAATATAGCGAAAGCTCATCTCCATACTTTTGGGCGCTGAACCGTATCAGTCGGTACGTCAGTCAGTAAATAAATAAATAAATAAATAAATAAATAAATAAATAAATAAATAAGTCAGTAAGTTGATGAATGAATTAGCTAGTCAGCCAGCCTGCCAATAAATAAATAACTCAAATGATTAAATTAGAAGTAAGGGAATCAAACTAGTCAGTCATCGGTCAGTCAATTAATTTTTGAAGGAATCAATCGCTGATTAAACGTTAGCGATACATAATTACATAATTACTATAAGTCATTGAATGAATTTGGCTGTTCATATTATTAAGTGAATAAATCGTTCGTTCGGTCTATAAATCGATCAATCTATCAATCAATACCAAATGGTGCAATTAATCAATCAGTCAATCAACCAATGACGAGAATAATGCGAAAAGTTTTAGTTAAATTGGTTAAAAAATGCGTTGCAGTGGCAGTTTGAGCAGCTCTGGTGATGAAAGATTCGAATACGACCACATGTGACGACTGACGCAACATCAGGCAAAACAGCATAACAACCTGATTAATGACCAGTGACATAAAACAATCGATTCCGCGGGGCACTGTAAAATGCAACGCTGCATGTATGTCACATTTGTTTTCTCGGAATGCACAATGCGTTGGTATTTATAGGCAAAGAGTTCTTGGGCGACTTACACTGTTGAAAAAAAAAAAGGAGAAGAGCAGAGCAACTGCTTTCACAATAATTCTGCCGGCGAGCTTACAGATGTTTTTATTCTCCGGCGACCTTCGAGCTGAATTGTGTATGCAGCAATATTTTTGACCAAGTAAGCCGGTTCTTGCGTCGTAATTGTTGCTTGCATATTGGCACACGTACGTTAACTTTTTGCTGGTGACCGTTTTCCCCGGATTGTCGCTGTTATCGAGTTTTCACTCGGCTCAAGACATACCTACCCGTACAGTTGTCTGCTAAAATAACTACAGGGAACTCTGGCACTGTTGTCCTTCTGCTACCGTGACAATGAAGGTTAGTACACGCATTCGTCTAATCTTCGTACTAGTGCTTTCGGAGGATCTTGTGGCTTTGTGTATTACGATTCATCTCTCTAGATTCTAGATCTCTAGATATCTACTGAGCATATTTTTCTAAACGCATGAAGACAACTAGTTGATGCGTATACGCATCAACTAGATGGTGATTCATTCATAAGGCGACATTTTGTTAGAAATGATCAAGTGGAAAAGCCACAAAGCCGCTCAAAGCCATAGGGACGAGGCTTAGGCAAATCGATGCATCGACCATCATTCCCAAGCTGAATGAACCACCGTACCAACCGTACTCGGAACTCCCACTGCGGGCACTAGCGCCACACATCTCTCTAGTGATTGGTGTGGTGAACTCTGAGCGCCTACTAGAATGTAAAAGTTCTTAAACGTCCATCTCAGTCATTCTGTGCATCTTCCTGCGTGCGCTTCGGATGTCTCCCATTGCTCGCCGCAAACGGCTAAACAGAAAGCTAGACACACCGTGGTGGCGCAGGCAATTTGACATTGCCCTGCTAAGCCCGCGGGTACCTGGGATAAAGTACCGGCGGCGGCGGCGGTTGCATTTAGACGGGGGCGAAATGCAAGAACCATGCATTGGGTGCATGCTAAAGAGCCCCAGGTGGTCGAAATTAGTCCATAGTCCCTTACTACGGCGTGCCTCATAATCATATCGTGGTTTTGGCTCGTAAAACCGCAGAATATTTAACGAGACAACTAAGCGGGCAGCGGCCATCTTAAGTATCGCTCTAATACTGACGACCCCGGCAGAGAGACCGCTTCACAAATTCAGCATCGAACTGAACAAAAAAAAGAACAAAAAAGCGATGAAGGTTACTTTGTTGTCTCAAGAAGTTGGCAGCTGAATAGAAGGCTCGGAAACTGAACGGGAAAGTCCTTTGCTCGTTGGAAAAAAAGTATTAACACTTTCTTCCCCACTTAATGGGGCCCCGAAATACTTTCTTAATTAATCGTAAAGTAACCTCACTATTAATGAACGTCGCCTCACGAATCTGCTCTCGTAAAAAAAATCAAATCCTTAAGTTATAGGTGGAGTTATCTGTCCCCTTTCTCTCCTTTCTCCTCTTTCTCTCCTTTTTCGTCTCCACTACCCTGCTGGAAGCTACACAGGGAAGATGGAAAGTGGGATAGGATGCCCCAGAGCGCGTGCGTGGTCTAAATAGGGTGCCTCGATGATTCGGTTAGGGTGCTAGAGTGCTTCAGTGCTATCACTAAGTGATAGGGTGCCTGGGTGTCTCGAATAGGGTGCTTCGAGCACATCCAGGCCCCTACCG